>NC_141547.1:13002500-13077500 GCF_021556685.1 Rattus norvegicus
ACACACACACACACACACACACACACACACACACACACACGATATCCATGTGTCATGCATGCTTCTGCTGTGAGAAGTTTGCCCTTTCCTGTTCCCACTGAAAGTGTTCTTTCTCAGATGTGTATCTGTATGTGTGTGTGTGTGTGTTGGGGAGGGGGCGTGTGCACATGTACAAACATAAACACGTGTGATCGTGTGGGGAGCATTATTCGGGCAGCAACAATGAGGTTCGATTTCTAAATCAGAGTGAGCAAAAGAAAAGCTAACAAGATTAATTAGAGGTCTATGACAGCAATATGAATTACATTGTGAGTAGTTATTTCTAATTGGGAAGGGAAGCCATTGAAGGGGTTTCAAGAGGACAGCAACGTGAGCTGGCTTCGATTTTAATAGGGTCATCTTCACCACCTTACCACTGTTACAGTGAAAAAGGGCAGTTTCATAAACAGCCAAGCTGATTAAGAGGTGCCATGGCAATCCAGGGGAAAGATCAGTGTGAGAGCAGAGGGCAGAGAAAGCTCGCCGGTGATGCAACCTAAGAACAAAGAGCTGGGGAGTTTGCAAGCGTGCTGGACGTGTACAGAAAGCGGGGAGTGCTGAGTGACTTAAGTTATCTGGCCAGAGGAATTGGGAGAACAGGTTTTACTGAGTTGAGAAAAAGTAGGAAAAAATGAGTTCTGAGTTTGGTGCAGAACAACTGTCTGTAAAGGGCCAGAGAGCCAATATTAGCATTTGGGGGCCACATGCTGTGCACCTCAGAGCTCCAAAGCTGCCATGAAGGTAGTAAAACAGCTCAAGACATCACAGAAACAGGTGAGGCTGCCTGTGTCTCAATAAAACTTTATGGGTACAGAACACAAGTTTCATACACTTTTTATAAAATTATATCCTGATATTTTAGCCATTTAAAAGAGGTAAAACCATTAGTTATGTTTTGTGTATATCTATATATACATTTGTGTGGGAGAGACAGTGAGAGAGAGAGAGAAAGAAAATCGGGAGACTTGTTATGCATATGTACATGCACATATCACATACACTTCTACCATAAGACCTTTGTACTCCACTGTTCTTTGGTTGGATGGTTGGGTGGGTGGTTTGCTTTTTTATTTTTTGGGGTGTGTGTGTGTGTGTGTGTGTGTGTGTGTGTGTATGTTGCATTATTTTGAGAATGCCAAGGCAGCTCAAAATATGAAGCAGGGAGATCAAGCAAGAGACTAACAAAATATTAAGAGAGGAATTGAATCTGGCCTCACAATCAGAATCCCTTTGCGTTGGCCTTTCAAGGGCTAAGTTAGCCAGCGAGCTCCGTGGATCTCTGTGTCTCTGTCTCCCTAGGACTGGAGTTATCAGTGCACCACTATGCCCAGTTGTGTGTTTTGCTGTTTGTTTAACATGGATTCTAAAGATGGAATTTAGGACCTCAAGTTTGTGAACTTAAGCACTTTATTGACTGAGTTATCTCTCCAGCCCAAATATTCTTACTTAATATAAATAAGCTGATACTTAGTTCACTGACCCCTGGTATAAAAGAAGTTTAGATTTGCATTCTTTTGATGACTAAAGATATGAAACAGTTTTGATGCATTTATTGGCTATTTGAAGTTCCTTTAAAGTGTCTGTTTATTTCATTTTCCGTTTATTGATTGTTCTTTTGCCATTACATTTTTCTAGTTGTTTATTTAATCTGGTTATCATTCCCCAAGGTAGATGAACAGCTGGCAAAGAGTTTCTCTGTTTTTACTGGAAATACCATAATGGACCCCATTACTTCGGACTATTAATATATGATAGTAAAAAATTTAAAAACATGTTTAGTTTTCAACAATACAATCTCTACTCTCTGACATTTAACCTAGGACCTCTTCTGTAATAATATAAACATTCGTGTCAAGAAGGAGAAGGGATGACTTCATGGTCTTTATAAACGGCGATTGAGTAGAAACATGTGTTCCATAGATAGAAGGATTCATGGCATAAAATAAAACATTAGCTAACTTAAACGTCTATAAGCTCTCTGCTTCTCAGAAATATACCATGCAGAAATTAAAAGATATTTATGCTGGTTGGTTTCTGTCAACTTGGCACAAACACAGACATACTTCGGAAGGGGGACTCTTAATTGAGAAAATGACCCCCATAAGATTGGCCTGTCGGCAAGTCTGTGGGGTATTAAATTCATTAATGGTTGTTGTGGGAAGGCCCAGCCCACTATAGGCATTGTCACTAACCCTGGGCAGGTGGTCCTGGTACATAAAAAAACAAGGTGACCAAGTCATGTAGAGCAAACCCATAAGCAGCTTTTCTCCCTGGCCTCTGATTCAGGTCCTGCCTCCTGGTTCCTGCCCTGGCTTCCTTCAGTGGACTACAATCTGACCTATGTAAGCTAAAACACCCCTTTCCTCCTGAAGTTGCTTTTGGCCATTGTATTTTATCACAGCAGTAGAAGCCTTAACTATCTATAAAGCACATTTTTCATTCTAATGTTAGGGAGAAGAGGAGAGAACTTTATTACCATTAGAGACAGAAAGATTCAAAATTAATTGTTGGGGGGAAGGGGATAAACCAGAAAAAAACAAACTGTCCTTGTGAAAGTGACAGAATGCTTTCTAAAGAAAATAAGCATTCTTCTCCAGGGAGTTTCGGGTTTTTATGTTTAAAAGGTAAGAGTTTTAAAAACAGATGGACTGGAGAAAAGCCAGCATCTAGAAAAACAATTTTCTAAGAAAATAGATATATACTGAGGAAAAACTGGGGCCTTTCACAGGAGGTAAAGATGAAAAGGAGATGTCCTTCCCTTCTTGGATAAGGGGGATGGTGGAGTCTGGGGCAGGGTTGAGGGTGGGGCTCTCCTGTCAAGCAGTATAGTGATGCTGCCAGTAGACCCAAGCTGGTTTTACAAGAAGCCACTCCTGACTTCAAGCCAGTCAACGCCATGAGATGCCATGACCACTGTCAAGAGCTCTGGCACCTGTCAGAAAGGTAAAATATCTGAACTGCAGTTTATTAATTGTATAGTCATGGCTAATTGCTTAAAGTCTCCAGGCTTTACTTTTCTCACTGTAAAGTGGAGAACGGCACTAATCTCCCATCATCCTAAATGAAGTGACATTTGTAAATCCTTTAGCCAGGTGCCTTGCCAGGAATAAATGGTCAGTGAGTGAAAGTGTGCTTACCCACGGAACACTTCCTTCCTCTTCCAGTTAGAGAATGGAATAGATAATAAAAACATAGCCCGAAAGATTTAAAAATTTCATCTCTGGCTGGCTTACTGGTAAGTTTAGGATACAATTAGGAAGCCATACCTTCTCAAAGGCACACCGAGGGTTTTTGCAAACAACAGGTTTGCAGATCACAATATCACCATGGCAACGGCAGTTCTGGCATGAATCAGGCTTCCAAATTGTGGCATCCTGCAAGAAAGCAGAAGCTCTGAGTTAAAAAAAAAAAATGCAAAACTGATCAGTCAAGTCACAAAAGCGGCACCATCAATAGCCCCATGTCCCGAGCGATCAAAAAGGCAAAAGAAAGTCACAGGCACACCACACACAGGACATGCTGGGCCCTGATTAAACCCCGAGTGGCAATAAAAGCGTGTAATCCATTTCACAACAGTCAGCCCACGTAGCCAAAGACAAGGGCATTCAGCAGAGAGCTGTCGATACCCAGAGTAAAAACTATTGATTGTCCTGAAACCTCAGGAGGACACAGGGCTCGCAGGCTTGCGGTTTCCTTATGCTGCTAACTAGCAGAAGCCATCCGAGCAGGTTGCAAACAAGATGACACGTTGACGGGCACTAGCCACCATCCGAAACCCAGGATTTTCCACTAAATACTAAGCGTCTGGCCAACTTTACTTGCTAGCATTCGGCTGTTATGCATTTCAGCATCTAGCAGTGGCAAGAAGGATGTGAAGGAGCAACTCAGTGTTTTACGACAGGTTGGCCAACACACGCATTGGGTGGCGACCCTGCTTACTGTGCAGAGGAACACTGGGTACTAATATGTAAGCCTAAGTGCGGATGGATCCATACGGATCTCACCACTCCTTTCGGCATGAACACGGGGGACTTAAGTGCACAGAAACTAACCATCTAGTGTTATTATTCAACGATTTGGAAAGGAAGATACAATGGCTGTGATGGCAGTGAATCCAGGCTCAGTTAAAGGTCTCAGAGATGTCTTTATAATTCCTTGTCTTCCGTCATGATAGATCCTTACCTCCACTGGACTCATTTTAAAGTCCCTTTGGGCCCAGCTCTCTCCGAGATCTGAGAGAAATCTATTTCTGGTATTGAGAGGTGGCTCTCACGGCTTTGCGTGGAAGCAATGAGGACGATGAGCGACACAGCCCTCCCAATCCACCTTCTTGCTCTACCTCAAGGATAGCCACATTTGCTCCTTGACTGGGTCTGAAAGGCTAACCTACTTTAAGAGCGCTGTCTGTGGGCTTCTCTGTGGCATGTGCTCAGCTCCAACAGAATAAATTGCAGACCCTACATGGCCTTGCCCTATCTCCAAGGACAGGCTGAATCTCACAGTCCCAGGTCAAGCCACAGGCTTCACTGTCATCTCTCACGTCCCACTCCCTTCCTGAAGTCCCTGCTCGGCCTTGACTTCTCCAAAGCAAATTCCTGAAGCCTCAACTTGCTTCCGTCTTGGGGGGTGAATCACTTTTGACCTTGACCCCAGCAGGGCACAGATGCTCAACCATTCTTCAACCCCACTATGTCTGTGGACACTCTCACAATTTATAGCATTAATTCAAGTTCTTGGTAGCCTTGCAAGACCAGATCATAAGCCCCTTAAGACACTGTTTCTCCTGAGCCTGCCACAGAGGTGCTTAAGGAGTAGACATTGCTTCATGGGTTGTTCCTTCCTAAACTTTCTCAGCCATATTCTCCTTCTCCATCCAATGAAGCACTATTCTACGTGTTAAGAGAAGTATCTTAACATTTTATATACACAATTTTAAATTATTTTTATTGGATATTTTATTTATTTATATTTCAAATGTTATCCCCCTTCCAGGTTTCCCCTCTAGGAACCCCCTATCCCATTCCCCCTCCCACTGCTTCTATGAGGGTGCTCCTGCACTCACTCACCTACTCTTGCTTCCCTGCCCTGACATTCCCCTATTCTGGGGCATCATAAGACCAAAGGCCTCTCCTCACATTGATGCCCAACAAGACCATCCTCTGCTACATATGTGGCTGGAGCCATGGGTTGCTCCATGTGTATTTTTTGGTTGGTTGTTTAGTCCCTGAGAGCTCTGGGGGGTCTGGTTGGTTAATATTATTTTTCTTCCCTTTTGCAAACCCTTTTAGCTCCTTCAGTCTTTTCTCTAACTCCGCCATTAGGGACACTGAGCTCAGTCCAATGGTTGGCTGTGAGCATCTGCCCTGTATTTGTCAGGCTCTGGCAGAGCCTCTCAAGAGACAGCTGTACCAGGCTCCTGTCAGCGTGCACTTCTTGGCATCCACAACAGTGTCTGGGTTTGGTGTTTGTATTTGGGATGGATCCCCAGGTGAGACGGTCTCTGATGGCCTTCCCTTCAGTCTCTGCTCCATATTTTGTCTGTATTTCCTTTAGACAGGAGCAATTCTGGGTTAAAAATTTGGAGATGACTGGATAGTTCCATCCCCCAACCATGGGTCTTGCCTAACCTCTGGATATGGTCTCTACAGGTCCTCCCTCCCCTTTGTTGGGCATTTCAGCTCATCTTATCCCCACTGGGTCCTGGGAGCCTCTTGTTTTCCTACCATCTGGGACTTCCCCCAAAGCTATACACCTCTGTTCAAATTCCTGACCCTCTGTATATCATCCTAGTCTCCTCCCATACCTGATCCCCCCCTTAACTCCCCCTCCTCTCTCCCTCCCAAGCCCCTCCCACCCTCTACCTCCCATGAGTATTTTGTCCCTGCTTCTAAGAAAGACTGAAGTATCCACACTTTGGGCTTCCTTTTTCCTGAGATTCGTGTGGTCTGTGACTTTGTATCTTAGGTATTCCAAGATTTTAAGCTAATATCCACTTATCAGTGAGTGCATACCATGTGTGTTCTTTTGTGACTGAGATATCTCACTCAGGATGATTTTTCTGGTTCCATCCATTTGCCTAAGAATTTCATGAAAGATTCAGCTTCGGGATGAACTGAGACATTGGTGGGTGGAAAAGTTGGTGCCTTAACTTGGCTAGGTTACAGTCCCCTCATATTTGACCGAATATTAATTTTTGCTACTATGAAGGTACGGGTGGTCACAATTTTCTGTTTTTTGTTTATTGGAGGATAGTACAAAGATATACTTGTTCATTAGAGAGCATTGTTAGAATTTTAAATTTTGTTCTTTTCCTGAGATAGAAATGTGCAGTAAGATGATTCTGTTGATGGTAGAAACGGCAGAAGGCCACAGCTCTCCAAAGCTCCCAGCTCCCAGTCGACCACATCATCATGAAGTTCAGCAACTACTTTGCTGTAACTTAATCACTTATGCTTCCAATTTACTACAAGCCAGAATGCAACCCTATCAAAGACAGAGGAACACACTCTCTTCTACAGATTGATGTGTGCCATCAGGGGGCTTTGATGTAAGAGAAAACCTTCTGTAGCATCAGTGGTTCCCAATTAGTGGTTGGCCTTACTCACAAAACTTGGGGTTTCCTGGGAACAGAGAATTTGGCTTCAAGACTCTAACATAGAAATCCCAAGTTTGCAGTCCATTAACCTTCCTTAAAAATTTTAAGGTTGTTAACTGCACGTTCTGAAAATTACAGGATTTAGATGCTTAAGTTGGTAATGAAAAAAATGGTTTAGATACAGAACTCTAAACTCAGCAAGATAGGATAGATAATAGAATACTTTATCCAAAGACTGTCAAATACAATCAGATGGGACTTTTTAATGTAACTCTTACCTAATAGTTTTCATAATGGTTTCATAATTGTTTCTACTATCCGTTGTTTATTACTGTAAAAGAGCCTTTTTTATTAGGCAAAAAGAGGGAAATGTAGTGGGTTGGTCATATATATTCCAATGCTAAGTACTAGCCCCCGAGATCTGGTTGTCCCCAACAAGGAGATCATCTCATATACCAAATGATGCTATGTAACCTTGCTACCCAAGTTAATTGGTCAATAGAAGGCGAAAGCCTGAGGTGGGCAGCACATTGCCAGGAGAAACAGCAAGTATTTGGGGTAAACCACTGGGGAAGTAGCCAGGCCAGGAGGCAGAAAAGTAGATTAGAAGGTACTGCCCCCCAGTAATTGTCAAAGTCAAATAAAGTAACCATAGTCTGAGTCCATACATTTGTAAGCTAGACAGGGATAAGTTTCCATTGGTTCAACTACCAGAAAAAAGAGAGGAGACAGAAAGGAGGAAGCGCTCATCTCATGGGGCTGAGCAGCTGTGGTTGGTTTTCCCCACACCCGTCTTGGTCCTAGATGGCTACAAGAAGTGACTCTGATCCGAGCACTCTACCAAGCTGGCCTACACTCTATGAAACGGTTACTGTCACTATAGCTCTCCTTTTATAAATGGGGAGAGAGGTCAAGAGAAATTGACCCACTTGTTCAAGTCACAATGTTCTTAGGCAACATGGGCACTTGGCTCAGAAAAAGCTGGCTGTGTTCAAAGCTAATGTCACCCTTGTTAACTGTACATATGCTGTTCAGTGAAGTGGCTATGTCCCAGGTCTACAGAGCTGCAAAAGTAAGATAAGTAAAGTTGCTAAAAGGACCATATGAGCAATGATATATGAACCGTGCTTGTTACTTATGGAGAGACTATTCATTTTCTTTTCTCTAAATGCTTCCTAATATGGCACAGCATTCAACAGATATCTCTGAGAGATTCCTTTTCCCAGAATGAATGTGGTCCCAAAAGTAAAGGCTAGGCTTTTCCATCTTCCCATCTCTGTTCTACACAAGGAAAAACTTAATTGGAAAAAAAAAAACCAAAAACATAGTACATCACTGGTATGCTGCTGTTCTGAGGGCTGAGACCATTGCAGTGGGAGGCACAGATGAATCTGGAGGTGGAAGGGTTCCATTGTTACCATTAACTATTTGTTTGCTTTTTTTGTTTCTGGAACCAAGAGTATAAATGAATATGTTGTAGCAATATTTGGGAGGGGCTCCAAATGTTACACTGTGCCTTAGCAGCCGCTCTTTCTGAACTGAGAGATGTTTAGGCAGATGGTAAAAGCAAACTCCCAGAAATCTACTGGTTCTTGTGCAGTTTTGTTGTATTTTTGCCTTTATTTTGAAGACTATAACAGAATTACATTTTGCCCTTCCTTTCTTCCCTCCAAGACCTCCTTTCTTCCCTCCAAGACCTCTCACATACCCCTCCTGCTTGCCTTCAAATTTATGACCTCTTCTTATATTCTTGTTGCATACATACATATATATGTGCACACTCACACACACACACACACACATATATGTGTGTTTTATATATATAAAACTTCCTCAGTCTGTCTAATGCTATCATATGTACATTTTCAGGGGTGAAAATGTTGTTCATTTGGGCACTGGACAATCGACTGGTATGTTCTACCCTTGGGAAGACTATGGAGATGAAGGGTTTTGCTATTGCTGCTGCGGTTTTTTTTGGTTGGTTTTGTTTTTTCTTTTCTTCTAGAATGTTCTTTATGAGCAGCTACTCAACACAGGCAAGGCATATTCACAAGACTCTGAAGCTAAATACAGAGAACACTCTCTCAATATCTACTCTTCTCTGTACCCAATGCTACACCTCACCCACCACCCCACCACCCCACCACCCACACCACCCTCTACACTTTAATGTGCAGTGTTCTTAACTGTTAGAGCATGTGGACCATGTTTCCAGGACATACCATGGAGAAGGATTCAGAATAAGTGGTGACCTGCCATAGACTGACTCACTAAGACACCATGACTCACATGGACATAGGTAGAAGGTAACTACATCTGCCCCTACACTCGTGAACGAGTCTTCAGTGCACAGAGAACATGCTGAAAAATATTATTTGTTCCTTCATGTCAGAGAAATGGAATGTACCATGGTTTATTTTTGTGCACTTTCCACTGCTCACAGGTCAATAAAAGATATCTAAATTTTTTGATAGTTTCTAATGCTGTTGTAGTGGAGGTTTCGAGAGGACCTAGGTGAGTGGGAAACTGTGCCACACAAGCCTGTGCCCGGCTGCCTTAGAAATCAGTCTGTGAACGGCCATACCACAAAGTATGAGCTGCTTTATGCTGAGTGGGGGACTAGACCAGCGGTTTTCAACCTGTGTGTTGTGACCTCATTAGCAACCCTCTAACTCCAGAACTATTTACATTATAATTCATAACTGTAGCAGAAAGTATGGTTATGAAGTAGCAAAAAAATAATATTATAATTAGTGGGGATGGGGGGGGTTCACCAAAGTATACGGAATTATATTGAAGGCTGGCAGCCTTAGGAAGGTTGAGAACTGTGGCTCTCATCTGCCTTCCTTTCTGGAGAGGTAACTTTCTACAACAGACTCTGAGTTCTTCTGCACACTCAGCTATTTTCACAGTGACTCCCGGACTATCAGTCCACAATACCTGCATCACAGGACTTAGCTGACTTTATCTAAACAGGCCCTTCTAAAACATTAAGATTTGACGTTCTTTCACAAAAGTCTAACTTTTCTTTACGTTAATCCAAGGGTGAAATGTCTGTGGAACTAGAAAACCTTCCTGACGTCCTTTACTGACCTTCCCAGAAGAATACGACCTTCCAGAAGGGAGAGCTCATTGACTATCTTCCTCTTTGCAGACCCCTTTCACCTAGCCCATTCTTGAATGTTGGCTGAGGGAGTAAGCAAGCCTAAGTGACTGTTTGGCCTCATGAACTTATCCATCAGGATTCAGACTTTCTACTTGGGGTGGGAGAGCTTCCAGAAACAACATTTAACACACTGCACTCCTGAGTCCCAGTGGTGCTGACAGTCACTTCACTGGTGTCTAAGTCAGCGTGAAGAAAATATTTCTTCATCTAAGCACTGGACCTGTCAAAGTACTTCCTTGTATTAATGTCCTCATGGACATAAATAATTTATGGGTAATTTTAAATAAAATAAGCCTTTCCAAAGGCCGGGGTAGATGACCATATATTTTTCAGGTCTAAAACTTTACGAATCAATTTCTATGGTCCCATAAAATTGTTTTATGAAGGTAGGGAGGCAGGAACCCCTCAACAGCTTCCAAGTTTGGATAAAGCCATAAAATCCGAAGAAATAACATTGTAAAGAAACTTTTACAGGTTTTTTTTTTCCGTGTTACTACCGCAATTACATCACTTTATAATCCTTTCTTCAAATCTGACACACTCTGTAGGAGAATCGTTCCTCAGCTTCTCACTAGGTTACGGACTAGAGAACTGTATTAGGACAAACCGAAAAACCAGCGGGGAAACATGTGTGCAAAGAGATTTTAGTAATAGGTGAATAAAACGTCCCCGTAGGTGACCCATCTCTATCTCGAAGTATTTTAAAAAATGATGCTGCTTTTAAAAAAGAATGTTACTAGGCTAAGGACCCAGCTCAGAGGTAGAGCTCTTGCCTAGCACATGCAGAGCCCCAGGTTTGCCTGATCTTCAGCACTTGTGTGGGGGAGGGGTGGGATCACACATGATTTATTTTTTTGGCTAAGTGTTTATTGAGCATTTGATTAATGCTAAAAATAAACAACGAATATATCCCTCACTGGTACTCAAATTTGGGAAGGCGAATTATTTAAAGCCTTCTAAAGATCAGTATATCAACTGTTGACATAAATTTTCCGGTATGATAACCCACTTTAATTATTGATTGATTCATCCCATTTAAAAAAAAAAAACTCCCTGTGCTTTTTTAGACCCAGAATCAGACAAAAATTGGGAATTGAGCTCTTTAGCAAGCTATGCTTCTGAATTACCAGATCTGTACATAGAATATGACCGTTCTGTAGTAAAATGTATTTACAAGCACAGAAACAATCACGGTGTTATAAAACTAATAAACAAAGGAATTCGTTCCAGGGTGTGGATGCTCCGTGACTTTCTTCTGTTGCTTCTTTACTTGTTTTGCTTGTGTTTTCTATCTCCTCAACAATAAATTGTCTAACCTGTGAGGTTGCTCAAAGTTACTTGTAAAACACGAGGTGGCTTGCATTCACGCACATTCGCACTCTGTTCTTCCTGCCAACCCTGGGCCCACGTAGAACCCGGACTGTGCAGTTGAACTAGGAGTAGGTGCTTAGGTGGAACCGCATACCAAAGATGTAGCGGTGGGTAATCCATCTAAATCTCCTAAGCTATCTACAAACTGTGCTGTACTCAGGGAGTTTAAAAATTAACTGCACTCCCTCCATGCCCCTCAAAGCTGCTAAAGACGGGCAGCATTCAACTGGGGTTCAGAGGTTCATTTTCTTGCAAGTCTGGTTTTCAGGGAAGATAATCCATAAAATGGGGGTTCGTTGACCCGGCTCCAGTTCGGGCACAGAAATAATGGTCCTTGTTTGTCAAAGTACCATAAAGAAACGAATCAATACGTTTCATAAGGTTATTTTAGAGTTCAATTCCTCTCCCAAGTGCCCTTCCACAGACAGCTTAGATAAACAATGCCTTTTTCATTTGGTTTCATTTTAAAGTTCATGGATAGCTCTTCACTCAGCCCCAAAGAGAAAGAATAAGGCAGTTATTGTCAAGAGAAGATATTAGTTCCTCCACTCGAGAAGGAGAAATTCCAGTTAATACTACAGAAAACAGAAGATGGTAAACCATTCCCTGTTTAAAACCTACTTCCAAGGTTGGCTCCAGATCATACCTGTTTACAAAGCATCTTGATTTACCAAAGGGCGCAAGCTCTCCCATTTCAGCGTCCTGGGATGAAGGGCCCAGCTGTCTTGGAATGACAAAGTCAAAGCCATTCGTTGTAAGACTTTAAGCCAGGATGCAGAAACAGCAGCAAGAAACACAAAGGAAGTGTTAGTTTCTGTGTGTAACTGAAAACGCAGTCCCTCAAGAGACCCTGAAGAGCATGGCCAGTTAACATCGTGTTCTTACATGGATGGCTTGGAACTGCACTGTACCAAGGGTGGAGGCATGGACCAAACAAGAAGGACAGAGAACAAGCCAACAAGAGCCACTCAGTCCCAGGTCCCACACACTCTCCTACTTCTCCTTATGGCTGTTTGTGGCCAAGGCATAGGAGCCCAAATTTTCAAATAAAGAAATCAGCTGTGGAAAGGACACCTTCACTGCATGCATTGCAGGAGGTCTAAGACTGGGATTCAAGGTGCACTTCCCCCTCTCCAATAGCATCCATAACAATGCATACAACAACGGAAGTCACTCTTCACTTAGCCTCGCTGACTTTTAGAGATCAGCAAGAGGAGGCTCCATGGAGCTCTGCTCCCTGCTTTCATAACAGATGAAGCGACCATGATGTATGAGTGACCTACTCAAATCTAACTTTCATGCAGACTCCAAGACATTAAAAACTACTTCATCCTGCCTCCTTATCCAGCTAGACAACCCTCTGCCTCATATTTACAGAGCCCCAACTCTTCCAAACAACCAGAGCAGTTCTTGCCAGTTTTGCTTGACCCGAAGAGGAAACATGGAGGTAACCGGCACCTTCTTAGTAGTCCCAGACATTTTACTCACTCTTAAAACCTCTTAGCATGATTTGTTTTGAATTACCATCTTCATTTTGCAGAAGGAGAGACTGAGGTTCAGAGAGCTGAGTCATATTCCCTGAAAGAAGTTAGTTGCCTGTATCTTAGCTAATAAAGTGTGCACTTCTAGAGATTGTTTCCCAGGACACCACCCCGTCCACATGACTTGGTGCGCACAGGTTACCCCGCTCTGGCTTGAGCAGCAGAGCTGACATTTTAGAGTGGGAACGTTAGTTTCAAAATCCCATTCAACAGCTCCCCCAGCTCGAGGACTTTGAACACATTTACATGTTTTTCTGGGTCAAGTTTTTTACAGACCGTAAATTAAAGGTGAGACTCACTCAAGTCATAGTAAGGGCGAAACAAGCTACTGCTGTTGGCACAGTGGCTTGCCCATTGGATGTAAGTAACCAGCATTAGCTGTGACTTAACTCACATGCCGTAACCACAATCGCTTGATTACCCTTGGTTTGGTTTGCTTTGGTTTGGTTGCTGTCTTCATTGTCGCTGTTGTTTTTAAGGACAGAGGGGAAGGTACAGCTCTTAGCACGCTCACCTGGCATCTCTAGTGACCAAGGAAGGGGACA
Source organism: Rattus norvegicus (assembly GCF_021556685.1). Taxonomy (NCBI): domain Eukaryota; kingdom Metazoa; phylum Chordata; class Mammalia; order Rodentia; family Muridae; genus Rattus; species Rattus norvegicus. Next base: position 13,015,758 of record NC_141547.1, read on the forward strand.
CGAATTTCTTGTGCCCTAGAGTTTGAACAATGCTCTATCATTAAGTTCTGTCATAACTGCTTCTGCAGTGCTGCAGTATGAAAAAAAAAAACAGGGTATCTTCAAAATACAGAACAAAATAAACTGTCCACATAATATGGCCTCGTTCCAAATCCTCAAGCAACTGAAACCAAGCTTATATCCACAACCCTTCTGCTCCTTGCATGCAGCTTCCTTCTGGTTCATTCTAGCACAATCCTATTACACAATGAAAATCTGACCAGAGAGTAAGTACCCCAATGACAAAATAACGCTCGTAAATTCCCGAGATGCTAACCACAGGGAAAAAATTTCTATTATGTCTAGAAAGTCACCCTCCAATCCAGATGCTGGGAGATTCCACTACAGCTTAAGCTTGTAATTACTTTCTTTCCCTCTATCAGTTCAGCGCCCAAAGACTTCATTTCATATTCCTACGGCAAATGTGGGGAGGGAGGGAAATTAAACATTCAAAATGTTTGCACACGAAATTAAACTATAGCTATACCATTATCTTCCGTATTAAAATTATTTTTTTGTCTTCCTTCTCTACTAGATTCTTATCATTCATTTTATAATTAGGTTTTCCGTTGTCTCTCTCCCTTCCCAAGAGAAAAGAGAATTTCTTTCTATTCAGGCAGCTTTGTAGCCCCACGGGGATAAAACACAGCAGGGCACTTAATGTTTTTGAATGAGTTCATGGGTAGATTGAAGGATGGATGGATGGTTGTTCCTAAAAATAAGGAACGGCTACTTTGAGATGCGGCTGCTAAAGAGCCAAATCTACAGACAACGGCATTTCATTCCTTTCCGCTGTCCTTTTGACGCCATTTTCCTTCTGGACTGTTTGAGATCCCACCTTCTAGTCTTATGTCTCAATTATGACCTTCACTCTAGAAGAGCCCTTCCATCTCTGACAGAATGCCAAGCTATTACTGCTGTATTCCAGCATGCCACAGCCCTGCTGTATTGTCTGAGGCTCTTTTGTGAATCCTCAGTCCCTGGCTTTTCCTCGAGCTAGCTCACTGCAGCAACCCCAGCTAAACTGAATATCCAGTGAATCTACATCCATATTCAGCCAGGCCACTGACAACCCACTAAGTCTGTCTCCAGGGCTAGCAGGTGCCCTGAGTCACCGGCTTCCTCACAATAACCTACTCTCACCTCCAAGTAAAACAAGACTCCTGACAGGTGCTATGCTGTCCTGAGATATTTGAAAGTTTGTTTGGACACTGAACAGTTGTGGTAGAGATGACATTCAGTGAACATGGTCATAACTTTTAGATGTCATGTAATAAGCAAGACATTTACTTCTGAAGAAAAATGTCCCCTTAACACATGACTTCCAAATGTCCCAGAATATATTTATGTGAGTGAAAACCACCTTATAACTACTCTCTGACCTCACAGCCAAATTTAGTTTTGTTGGGAAACACAAATACAAGTTATTTACTGAATACTAAAATCTAAATTAGCCAGAATGTAGCTATCATTGCTACCATTTAGCCAAGGAAACATTGTATTCTATGTCATTTAGAAATTTGTGAAAATAATAAAAGATGATAGCTTCATATGTTTTATGTCTATTTCATCAGATAACTAGAATCTATTACCATAATGGTGAAATGAAGAGTTTTTTATTTTATTTGTAAATTGTGTGTGTGTGTATGTGTGTGTGTGTGTGTGTGTGTGTGTGTGTGTGTGCATGCACATGGAAATGCAGGTGCACACAGCATCTAGAAGAGTCATAGAACCCCTTAGAGATGGAGAACGGGTGGTTTTATGCCAGCTGACATTGGTGCTGGGAACAGTATGTGCTCTTACCCCTAAGCCATCTCTCCACACTCCTATAAACACAACTAAATGGAATTTTAAGAATACAAAATTTCAAACAAAAAAGTAATTTTGTTTAGTGAAATGCTAAAGACAAATGAGAATATAAATAAAAAGAAAATAGCCAAACTGATATACAAAGAACAAAAAAGACAAGCAACCCAGAAAGAGCATTAGAAACTCACAGAATAGATTACAAAGTTTATCATATGGGCAATCTACCTCAAAGACAAGAAAATAGAATATAAGCAGGAAAAAACTGCAGGAATATGGCAAAGAATTTTCTAAAACTGAAAGGCATAAATTTAAAACAAAAAGTGCTATGACTACCAAGTGGATGGAAGTGAACACTTTGTATTGTGTGAGAATAAAACCACACCTTCAAAACCAAGAGCAAAGAAAAATATATTATTAAGATTTGTAGTGGCAAAGAAAATTATCATTGGTAAAACTAAAAACTAACTTCACAAAATAGTGAAAGTTATAAGATAAACTTTAATAAATAAAACACACTAGAAACATAATTTTAATTTTTAATATTTTATATTTATTTGGGGTGTGTGTGGGGGGGGGGGACAATATTGGTGGGTATCATTTCTCTTGGTCCCAGAGATCAAACTCAGGTGATCAGGTATGGATGATAAAATCTTTATTCACTGAACATTCTCACCAGGCCCAAGGTAGAATTTTATACCCAACAAAAATATCTTTCAGAGCCGCTATGAAATAAAGACATTTTAAATAAACAAAACCTTACAACCCAAACCCCGCCCCCCCAAAAAATCACTAATGCAAATACTTCAGACTTTGGGGAATAACAATGACTCTAGATGGGAACAGTAAAGTAGGGAGGAATTTTAAACAATGCAAATTACATGGGTGCATAGATCTAATGGATAATGACTATATAAAAATAAAACAAAGTGGACATCTCGTGGGATTTAGAATTTGTCTAACAACATACCAAATAAAATCTAGAGGCACTTACCAAGAAAAGGCAAATTAAATGAATTAGTTAGATAACACGTTAAGAGCCCTTAGCATGATGCCTGGCACTCATGGGCAGAACAGAGGCCCCTCCGGGCAATCCTCACATCTGTCTGCACAGTCCAAGTATGTCCCTCATCCCTGTGACCTGCTTCTCAGAGAGACGTAGACTCTTGCACGGAGCATGAACAGCACCATATCCCACACTCCCTCGGTGTGCATTTCCCTGTTGAATCCATCAATACACAACGGGATGTTGAAGATTCTAAAAGTTCAATACCCACCGTTGGCTGGGCCACCTCATGGAGAACAATGCGAGTGCCCGTACTGTGTGTTCCTCCCACTGACTAACCTGACATGGTTTACCTCAAAGTACTGTTCAACTGTCTGTTGATTCACAAATTAAAGCTGGAGAAAAGAAGGAAGGCTGTCAGGGCAAAACGCAGAGCAATAAAAAAACTTTATCAATCAGCTAATCGTGTACTCTGACTCTATTCATTTTTTCCACTAAGGTATTTCCAGACAAGTAAGCCTCCCCTCACAAGTAACTGGTTTACAAAACAGGCTTCTGTTCTGCATCAGCTACTCACCCAAGAACACCCTGACACAGACCACAACTGGCATGTGAACGTTACTCCCAGGAACGTCCCCCCCTACACACACCAACCCCACTGTATACCAAGAGGAAATTAACTGCCAGTTCTCGTGAGAATGACATATTGACTAAGTACTCAGACCAAGCAACCCACTCCCACAGTCAGCAAAACGCAGACTGGTTATTATCCAACAACACAGGAATGCGTGACTGAGTTTGCTGCATGCCTCCCAGTTTGCCAGGAAGCCACTCAAGTGAAGCAGGTATCCAGCATCTCTCAGAAGGACCCTCCAAGAACTCCGCTTTTAGATCCAGAGCTAGAACCCAGAGCCACTGCACTTCTGGTACAATTACTGGCATCATCCACTCCCTGCCAAGAGAGGAGACTTGGCAGCTGAATAATGCAGCCTTCATTCTACATTTCTACTTCAATTAGCTGACAGTACCAGTCAATTGGACAAATGAAACAAATGCAGAGGAAGTAGAAAGGCCTCTGTGTGGTTTGCAGAGCTGTGCCTTCTGAAGGGGGATGAGATGAAAGGCTCCGAAAAGCAGATTAGGGAGCCCAGGGCAGAGCAGGAGGCAGAAAGTACACAGGTAGCGCATGTGCTGTGAACAGTGCAATGGGATATTTAAGCTCAACGCCCATCCCACCTCCTGTTTGTTTTACTAATGGCCGAAGAATCAAATTGCTGCCCCAGAGCTTGCTCACCACGGAGTCTAGCTAGGGCTTATTAACTTCGCACAGCATATACACGGAAACACAAACAGTCCGCTGAGACCCTGCAGCCTCTCCCATACTGCCCTGCAGTTAACACTCACAGAGAAGTTACGTTATGCTAAGTCCCAGAGTGCTGAGCATTTGTTATTTTTTTTTAAAAAGGGGGAGGGGAGGGGGAGACAATGAGTTTCCAGAGGAGGCCACAGTGTCTGTGAAATGAAATCCACACAAGTGAAATGAATAGGTAGGAGACAGTGGACAGCAGGGACCTGGAAACTTTGAATGACTTAACCATGAGAGTCGCTGACTGGGGCCACCATCCTAGATGAATTCTTCAAGAGGGTTCCAGTAGATTCCACTGAAGTCTTCACACGTTCTGGCTTTTAAACTCTAATAAATCTCTCAGGGCTGAGCAAAAATGAACTGGTGCCTACAGGTCAGGGAGAATCCACGTTGAACCACAGCAAGGCGCCACGCCTCGGCCCTGCTTACCCACGCCCCTTCAGAACTTACAGAAGGCTAAACTCAGTCTTGGAAAGTTCTGCACGGCTGTACTATGGATGATAACGCAATCACAGACAAAGCGTCCATAATCACTTGTTTCCTGGGTTTCACCCAAAAGGCACGAGGTCAGTCTTTAGCCACGGGTTGCATGATTGACGGCGGATAGGAGCTAAAGGGAATCCGCGGACTGCGTTAAAGCTGACCGTCCAATGGGAGGAAGAGGAAACTGTCCAATGGGAGGAAGAGGAAGCCTCCCTTTGCAAAGCAGGGTTTGCCAGTCTTCATCGCTCTTTTCACAGCTCTCTGAGTATTCTCATATAACATTATACATAGATATAGAGAGAATATCGTTCCCGGTCACTACACTGACCAACACATACTGGAAGGTTTAACGAGGGTAAAAAGAAGGGTTAGAAGAGAGTGAGCCATACAGGATGATAACCGAACTCAGGCCCCGCAAAAATGACCGTAGATTAAAAAAAAAAAAAAAACAAAAACAAAAAATCAAACAGCACTGGGGAAATGATGGTCCCTCCAAGACGTACTAAGATGTTTACCTCCGTGCTAACTGATATCGCATAAACACAGTAAATGGCGCCTTATTTATCTGTTCTGCGTAAATACAGAACATATGCAAATTGTCTAAGTTCCTAATGCATATTCAAAAAAATCCCCTCAGGTAATTTTACTTCAACTATCAATTAATCAGCCCAGAAGTTGTTTACCATTGGGTGAGATTTGTATACATATTTAGAATAAGCAAAGATATTTAGAAAGGGCAGGAAAGAAACTACAGAGAACTATTGAGGGCAGCACACACACATACACACAGTCCTGGGATCAGTCTTCAGCATGGTAAAGAAATATTTTTAACTTTTGTAATAAAATTTACATTTTTATTTTTAACTTATATATAATATATATCCATCCTTTATCATTTCGTGATAAATATGCTGATTTCATTGAAGGAAGAATGGAGGGACAGAGAAGGGGAGGGGAGAGGAACCAGTGCTAACTTTGGATAATCTACAATAACAAGGTAAGATGAACTCCTAAATAACATAGCTTACAGAGATCAATGACACACTAATCTCACTACTTCAATGATTTACTGTCTGAACTAGCTCTGATATCTTATCGCTTTGATGGTTCCCTCAATACAATTCAACCATAAAACAAACAAACAAAACATGAGAAATATGCTTGAGAACTTTCATTTGACTTCTGAAGGAAAAAAAATCTATCTTTTCTATAATAAAGATCACTTAGCAGTGCAGGTAAGAACAAGACCCCGGGTAAACATCTGGTAGACGACATTTTTTTTAAAACTACCTAATGTGTCTCAACCAGACTTGATGGGCCATTCGCTGTATCTGTTGCAAAGACTCAACTACGTCATCCTTGTCAAGACTGCTGAGAAAAAGCCACAAGGAGCATTGTAAATAAATCCCCATGACTGTGTTCCAATCAACCTTTACGCTAGCACTGAATACCGTTTTCGTGTGTCACAAAATAATCATTCTGATTTTCTAACCATCTAAAAATATCTACCCTTAGATCACCGGCCAGAGTCTGAATTTGACTCCTGGGGGCAGGCTACATCAAAAAGAACAGGAACATGTGAGTTAACAAAAATGTTGATTGTCACTCCAAAGGGAGAAGTGGAGGCAGGAAAGGCCCTGGCTGACTTGGCGATAATAGGACAGGAGCCTTCAGGAGTTAATTATCTATTCCCATCCACACTACTCCTGTCCCCAGCTCTTGAGCTTGCTGATAAAATTCCAGCAATTCTTCCTGTCCTTGGGCTGTGCTAAAAAATATAGGACAAGCCAGAGTGTCATCCCCACTGTCAGGAAGAATGATGGGCCACCATTACCTGATTTCCAGACTGAAAAGGAAAGTATTAGGGTGCGGCTATCTAACCATCACACAGCAAAGCGATCCGGTTTCTGCAGAGGAAACAAAAGGGCCTAACTTCTGCCAATGGAAAGATCAATTGTGAAATTTATTGTCGGTGGAATGGCAGCAAAAACCAGGCCCAACAACATGGTAATCTCCAAGTTGGGTACATCGAGGCAATGACTCATTCCTGACACCTCAAGTGAACTCCAAAGTAAGGTGAGCCTGCTCACCAAAGATGATCGTTCCTCAAGGATGAGACAGGTCTCTACTTAGATATGTGAAACCAAATCAGTATTTAGATGCCTAATCAACTTAATCAGGAGGAATCCCTTATGAAAAAAATTTTAATTAAATGTCAGTGTGTGTTTCTGCATCTCTCTCTGTCTCTCTCTGTGTCTCTGTCTCTCTGTCTCTCTCTGTCACTGTGTCTCTCTGTGTCTCTGTCTCTGTCTCTCTCTGTCTCTCTCTGTCTCTCTGTCTCTCTGTCTCTCTCTGTCACTGTGTCTCTCTGTGTCTCTGTCTCTGTCTCTCTCTCTCTGTCTCTCTCTGTGTCTCTGTGTCTCTGCCTCTCTCTGTCACTGTGTCTCTCTGTGTCTCTGTCTCTCTCTGTCTCTCTGTCTCTCTCTGTCACTGTGTCTCTGTCTCTGTCTCTGTGTCTCTCTGTGTCTCTGTGTCTCTCTGTGTCTCTGTCTCTGTCTCTCTCTCTCTGTCTCTCTCTGTGTCTCTGTGTTTCTGCCTCTCTCTGTCACTGTGTCTCTCTGTGTCTCTGTCTCTCTCTGTGTCTCTGTCTCTCTCTGTGTCTCTGTCTCTCTCTGTCTCTGTCTCTCTCTGTCTCTCTCTCTCTCTCTCTCTCTCTCTCTCTCTCTCTCTCTCTCTCTCTCTCTCTCTGTGTGTGTACATAAAGAGGTCAGAGGAGAGCCTTGGATGTTGGTCCTTGGCTTCCATCTCCTCTAAGACAGGAAGTTGCTCACTCCTGCAAGGTCAAGGTTATCTGGCTATCTGGACCACAAGCTTCCAGGGATCCTCTGCCTCCACCTCAAATCTGGTACCTAAAGACTAGAATTCGATGAGCTGATTCATCTAACGTTACACAGGCCTTGCAAACCTTGCTCAGGTCTTCATGATTGCACGGTAAATGTCTGTATCATCTCCCCCGCCTATGTCATGATCGACTGATATCAACATTACCTAGGTGAGTCGTTGTTATGTGTAAAAGAAAGCCGGCAGGAAATGTATTGCTTGTGATTATATTTCCATCATTCATAACAGATGGATTTCTTTTCTTTTTTAAGTCTAATGTTTTGGTTTTCTAAAACAATGGATCTCTGGTGTGAAGTAAAACGTACTTCAAAATCGATCACACAGTGCTCGCAAATTCAAATTGAATTAATTTGCTAAGAGACACAAACGGCCTTAAATGAGAGACAACTTCATTCTTAAGCAAACAAGCAATTTACCATAACAGATGTATAACTAGGCTTGCTCTTTGGTGGATGTGTTAACTGATCTTTCCTACTAAGGACGTTAAAGAGAATATGGCTCATAGCATAGAAAAATAACCATCTTCAGAGTGATACAGGGGAAAATCAGCAAAAGAATATAATTACTGTACAAGTACTTCCTGAATTCTATCTGGGCTGAAATCTCCTAGTTGGGAAAATGAACCCTGAAAAACAGTGTTTCCTCTGTACAGACGGAGAGTAGACCATGTTATAAATTTAAACTCATACTTTTGTGAATCCAAGGGGTAGATACAGAGTTTATTTTAACAATCATCATTTCCACAGAATTCCCCAGTTTTACACGTTGAAAACCACACAGAGAGAAGACAGAGTTTAGAATATTTTGAGTCAGGCTATCTATACATATCACCTTCTCATCTGTCCCTCACAGACGCCCGACCCCACCCCTTCCCACAGGTACAGATGAGCGACTCTGAGTATGGAGAGGTGCTACATCACTCTTTGCGACAAGCTCTCAGAGAAGGCTGACTTGAGGGATCCCAGGCTAATTGTAATTTCGACAGCATGACCTGAAGGGCGGTGGTGTACTGACTCTATAAGCCGTCCTAGACCCGCATTTAATCTCACTCAGTCAGGTACCATACAGCGGCAGGCAACACGCCTGAAGGTGAGTCACTCCTGGCTCTGGCCGTCCTGACTTAGGACTGCAATGCTCACATCAAGAACAGAACGATGCTTAGGGGAAATCATCAGCTACTCGCCTCCAATTCAGAAGACCCCTGAGAAACCAGCACCATGAGAGTATATCCCACACAATATCCCCAACCTTCAATGAAGGAAAGTGGAGTTTGGAACAATGTCACCAGCTCCTTTAAAAAAAAAAAAAAGACATCTTTTTATAACCATCCCCTTTTCCTTCTAATCACCAGAATAAGATTTCTTAGACGTTGAAAGAGGGTGACCACTCACAATGGAAAGAACCATTGCCTTTTCGTTCAGTAATAAAAAAAAGATGCATATTCACACACAACTGTTTCTGTTCACTCCTAAGGGAAGACTGCAGAGTGGAATAGCTATTGTCTACTGAAGTGAGCCTGATCACCTGACATGGTACAAGCTCAAATTTCTCAAGAAAATGACCGTGATGACAGTGGCAATAGATTCTGAAGACAGTGAGAAACTACCTTCAGAGGTAACAAAATAAACAGAAAACAAGCAGGCAAGTCCTGGAACTGAGGAAGGCCCCTTTCTGTCACTATGTCTCTCACATGCCCTCACTCTCACCAGGTTTCATATTTAGCAGCTGTTCTCAGAGAACCCCAATGCTGAACATAACCCCGATTCTTTGTCCATCCCCCTCCTTTGATCTCTGCCCTCCCCACAGAACAGGGCACCCGTCCTGTCCTGCCTTTACAATTCCACCATAACGTTCCTCTTGCCTCTCTATTTTTACCCTACTGGATTGGTTTCTGTGGAGAACCCTGAACACACTGTTACAATGCCAATGGATTCTCAACGCTCTTAATTGGAGGCTGAAAGTCCTCCTCTAGATCTGCCACGCCCATGAGCACTGTTCCAGTTTCACGGAGAAGAGTTCCCTGTCCTGTCCAGCCGAAACGGGCTTCTGTTAGCTCCCGCCACGACTGCTCTCCCTTTGCTGGTTCCTTCTCTGACAGTTTCCTTCTTCCTCAGACTCAGTTCTCCCCAGCTACGATTTCACTTCCTTCTCTATGACTTCTGACTGCTCTGTATGATGGGCCCCTAGTTGTCACTGCCATGGCTTCCTGGTCCCCTTCATGTCACAAAAACAGCTGCTTGTATCTGATTGTTTCTGACAGGAAAATCCCCATGCCTGCTGGGCTTACGAATGGCCTGCAGTGGCCACACCCACTGTATTTTGTACAATAAGAGGACAATCTACATCCCTTCTCTCTTTTCACCAATTTCTCTTTCCTATCCCAATGAAGGCTCTCAAGAAATGTATCATTCACCAAAGCACACATTTGCTGGCTCATTTGTGAAATTATTCCCTCATGTATGCATTTATTCACCAATTTGGTGATAAATTGTAAACATACCTTGATCTCCTACTATGTTCAACCCTTGGAGAAAAATACAGGTAATAAGGGATAGGCTATGCTTGCACATTTTGAAGACAAGTACAGAGAGGAATAGCTAGGCGTGGAGCAAGTGTTTGGAAGAGACCCATGCTAGGCTTCATCCTAAGATAGGATGTATCCTGAGATTCCAAAGACCCGATGGAAAGGATTTTCCTTCCATTTAATTTCACTATACTCAGTCATTCGCTAGCTTAACAAGTACGTGCTGAGCACATACGGCGTCTTGAATGCTACATGAAGTGGCAGTCATGATGATGACGGTGAGTCCCGCATCAGGCCAAGAAAAGAAAAAGCCTAAGATATCGATAGGGACGTGCTGCTGTGTGTTCTCCTGTGGCTTCGGGTTAGGGCTTAACTTAAGTAGTGCAGCCAAACCGCAGAAGAGCAAACCGCCTGAGGAGCAAGCATCGCACACACGCCCACGTTCACAGCAACATTATCCCCACATTCAAAACACTGACATATAGATGGGTAAACAGATGTGGCGCATACAAACAATGAACACCAACAAGCCTCACAGAGGAAGGAGACATTGACTATGCCATCACCGTGTTGAAAACCCTCGAGATTGTAAAGCTGGTAAAATAGGCTGTTCACAAAACGGGCAAATATTGTAGAATTCCACTTATATGAAATACCACAGAGACAGAGAAAAGATAGGAGTTTCTGAGGTTTGGGGTAGGGAGGAATTTCTCAGTAGACATGGATCCTCTCTCTCTGCAGGACGGACATTTTGAGAACTGGCTGCTCAGTTACTTGACGTCATCAATCATTAACAACCTACAGTTAAAACGATTACAATGAGGATGCCATATTGTGCATACTGTAGCCCAAAGAAAGCTTTTAAAAGATAGAGACCGGGATGAGATTTAGGACGGCTAGGACAGTCACTATGTGCATCCCAGACCTCCGTTGCCTATCCCTTGATGCCCAGAGTCCGGGCAGGCATTACAAACTTCATATCTTTGCCTGCAAAAGGGACACACACACACACACACACACACACACACACACACACACACACTTGTGACACCATCAGCAGCCTTAGGGAACGTGGCTATGTTAGTATGTTGTTTGGCCAGGAGGAAAGCCTTTGTCCCTAATTCTGTGGCAAGGGCTTGTCCACGGCCATCAATGCTTGCTATGGGTGAGAACAGATGGATTAAAGCAAAGAGCTTCAACTTGCAGACAGCACAGGACTGTTTCTAAGGTTATGAATGGAAATATTAATCGGTCTTGGCACGAGCAACCTATTGGCTTGAGGAAATTTTCTGCTGTAAAATCAAAAACATATTTTTTTTTCACCAGCAGTTCTCCAGAGAGTCTTGTGAGGTGGCCATAAAGAGTGCTACTTTTATTGATGTGTGTGGGGTGTACATGTACAATGAAGGATTCGCTTCATAATTTTCCAGCAATTTTCAATGGGCAAGTTGGAATTAGAGACAGACAGACAGACAGATGGGCAGCTCAGTGGTAAAGCACTTGTCTTACAGGACTGGCAAACGTTAATTCCTGAGGTAAGTTGAAGTATACTTGTGATTCATTATATTAGTCTCTCTATTTTGTGGTTACTTGAAAATTCTATAATATGCAATCAGTTATTTAGAAATTGTACATGTAGCAAAACAATTTATGACAGGCTTGCGGATGACTTCAGGACAGTCGTGGAATTTAGATTATCCCAAACCCATCAAGAGACCATAAAATTAAGCAAGATTTATTACCAATAGAATGTGACAGTATCTTTGCCTAAACAAATCTAAGAGTGAAGTGAACAGGTAGGGAAAGGGAGAGATTTGCCTAAACAAATCTAAGAGTGAAGTGAACAGGTAGGGAAAGGGAGAGAGATTTTAAAAAGAAGATACCTTTAGCCTTGTATTCTTCATTTTAACTAAATCAATCCTGTGTACACAGAGAGCCACAGCAGAAAACATCAGGTTCAATCACAGCTCCTTAAAGCCAACGATTTTCTTGGTTTATTGTTAAATTCTGCTTCTATATGACACCTAACAACCACGATAAATAATGATGCCTATTTCCATTAAAGTTGTCTGTACACAAAGGGTTCTTAACAACTATTCCTATGAGGTTTCCCAACTTGGAAAAGCACCCACAGATTGTGGCCATATTTTGAACTAAGAATAGATGTACTGACCAGTAAAAACTGACCAGAAGTAGGAGGAGAAAAATTTCCCTAAGCCAAGAATATTCACTGAGTCTAAGTATCTACCTACTTTTTTTCCATTTTGGGGTTTTCATATTCATCACAGACACCAGATCTGAGTTTGAAGTTCATCTTCCAGCAATTATGCTATCTATAGTCTGTATCTTTAAGTGATATTTACCTTGATTACAAAAGTTCTATGCACTTATTCCAGAATACTTGAACAACAATACATGAAAAAGATGCCAAGAACCACTCCTGGCTTTTTGCTTTGCTTCTGGTGTACCTTACAGGGACAAACAGTGAAGAACTAAGACCCCAGGCTCATTTAAAAAGGTGTTCCTGGTCCTTTGAGACCATGGAAAATCAATAGAAGGGACATGCACAGGACAGCACAGCTTTGCAGGCATGTCAAGTGTTGGGTACTTAGAGGCAGAAAGAAGGAAAACACGCTGTGTGCTTCCCTGTCCCTTGGCACGCATAGGCAGTGAGCTTTCTTCACTGTACAATGCCTGAGGGATGGTAACTCAGCAAGCTGGAAGGACTCTGGTTATTTAAAACTGACACCACGCACTTGGCTTGGTAGACCCCTCAGATCTCTTCCTGTAGGACAAAAGCATCCCTCCCCCAACTTTTAAACGGCCAAGAATATTGTCCTTGGCTGAAGAAAAGTTCCTTCTACAGCATCATCTCCCCTCCCTGGAATGAACCTGCATTCGGTTATTGATTCACGGAGACAAACAGAGTCCTGGTCCCCTTGCTAATACACTCAGCCAACTCTAAATGAGCATAAAGATCCAGAAATTCTTAGGGTCCCCTGAAATGGCTGTAACCGTGTTGTTCAGAACTCACCATGTTCTTCCCCGAAGTGCTCACCAATAAAGCATCCCCCTGCACACTGATTGACACCCAGAGTCTATTTCCTAGGAACCCAGCCTTAGCCAATACGCCATCATTATTCTCTCTGCCAGAGCAAGCAGATGCACTTCAATTAATTCAACTACCTCTTGCATGCTAGTCTCAGAGCTAGAAATTCTAAGTAAGACATCATAGCCCTGCCGTGTGTGTGTGCATGCGTGTGTGTGTGCGTGCATTTTGAACATGCAGTGGGGAGCCTGGAAATAAAGACTAAGAATAACGGCAGAAAGCCTGACTGCACCTGGACTCATAAAACCTATCAGGTCGTCTTTGCACTGGATCCAAGGAAGTAATGATCATCTTGTTTCTGTGTCTCCACATCCTTACTCTCTAATTCTCTGGTTCCCAATTCTTTTATCCAGATGATCTGTGGAGACTTCCTCCTTTCATTTACCAGCCTTGCCCTTTCTCAAGCTGCCTTGACCTGTTCTCTCTTGGTACAGACAAAAGGCACCAAGTCGGGTACGCAGGAAGGAAACATACAATTCACTAAGTGCAGAGATGGTAAGAGGAACCCAGGAGGCTCCACAGAGGAGGTAATATTTAGCTAAAGCTTAAGGGTCAGATAATTTGCAATGGCGAAAGTTTTCAAATTATACTTAATTTTTGAAACCATTACTTTAGTTAATATCAATTGCAATTTTCTTTAAAATTGCCCAAGTGTGGAAATAACCGGTTCTGGTAGTTTCTCTGTTGCTGTGATAAATGTTAATCAGTTAATCAAAAGTGACAAGGGGAAGGGAATGTTTGTTTACTGACATGTTACAACAGTGCATCATGGAAGGAAGCCAGGGTGGAAACCCAGGCAGGAACTCAAGCAGGACCTGGAAGCAGGCACTGAAGCAGAGACCACCGCTCACTGACTTCATGGCTTGCTCACTCTGCTTTCTCATATAACCTGGTACCTCATGTCCAGTGGTGGGTGTACACAGTAAGCTGGGCTCTCTCATATCAATAATTAATCAAGGAAATGCCTCATAGACAAGGCTACAGCCCACACTTGTGAAAATAATCCTTCACTGATCTTCCCTTCTTACTCTCATTTATGTCAAGTTGACAAAGAATTGACCATCCCACAACTCACATGTCCTTAACAGATAGATGCCATCCATCTATGTAGTAAATGTCTACACACAAGAGAATACTAGACAGCCATTAAAAAGAGTGACATTCTGATATATATACCCTAATGTGTATAAACCCTGAGGACATCATGCTAATGAGATAAGCCAGAGGGAAGACAACAGATACCATATGATTTCATTTCATTGAATATCCAGTACAGTTAAATTTTCAGAAAGGCAGGACACTGGGGAGAGATAAAAGTGGGGGGCAATTGCTTTCATGAAGATTCTGCTTGGAGTGATTTTACTGAGGTTTGGGAAATAGTGGCTCTGATTGTACAGCACTCAACACTACTGAAACACATATTTCACAATTGACAAGGTGTAAACCAAGTCTATATTTTATGACAATCGCCAAAGACAAATAGGTGTCTTGTGATCCATGAGGGAATCCTCCATTTTAGCCCCCAAACATCAAACCCAGTGTGCTCAGGTCTGTGGCAAAAAATAGCTTAGTATATCTACCCATTTCTATACATAAGACTTAAGCGAACTCTAAATCACTTAGGAGACCTACTGTCCTGTGACTCGGTGCGATTCCATATTGTTTAGGGTACAACTTTATGAAGTGAAAATCACCCCCAGAGACTCAGTGCAGAATAGCATGGGCACGGGGAACTTGGAGAGAAGAAACAAAAACTGGACATGACCTAATAGTCAGCAGCTCAGTCAACACCTAGACCTGATAAACAGGCATACTTGAAGGCAGCCTTTGAGTCGCAGGGTTATTTTGAGTTAAATGTTAGAGTCAAATCCCTGCTTCTTTGTCTTCTCAGTGATGAAATATAAATTTTCCAAAGTGACTTCCTTTCTAAAGTTTGTTGACATTTGGTGGCGTTCGTGCACAAGGGGCATGATACATACTGTCTTCAACTTAACAGTTCTTTGGGACTTTCACACATACAAAGAGCTGCATATATGTGACCAGGGCACGTTATCCCATACATTGACTGTTCTACACTCCCTGCTCTCAGGATCCTTTATGTCCCATACATCTGCAACCCCCAATTTTTAGAAATGACTTTCATCCCGATCTCCATGAACACCGATTAGCTCTGCCATGTTAATGACTTTCAAGATGAAACCGCTCAGAATAATTCAAACATCTGAACATTGAGTTGCCTTCTTTGCTAACAATGACTGCCCTACCTCAGAGCCACAATGTCCATCACTATACGCACAAGAGAGAATGCTTCTTCTATCTCAGTGAAAGGACTGCCCTGCGTGTTTGACGGGCATGTGATGCCAACAGGCCCCACAGCACACATCTAGGAATGAAGCAGCTCTTGGCTTCTTTTGAGGCACTGCCCCTAACAGACCCTGTGATTTTATCAGTTAACAGCCACTGATTATTGCCAAGAGATCTGACGACCATGATACCCTTGCTTCGTGATGAGAGGAGTGTGGGCACAGGTATTCATTTCCCTTCTCTCTGTCATACACACGGCCAGGCCGGGTCAACCTAATTCCCATAATGGCATCATCTTGCTGAGAGGCAAGGACTTGGCAGTGGCCCATGAACTGCCTCAATGCTCCCAATTTCTGAGTGTATATACATAGTGTCCCTGAGATCTGAAGAGCTTGGTACAAGAGAAGGCAATGGGAAAAGCTAACAGACTTGATGAACGTCAGGAAAAGTTTAAACTATTGCTTCTCACAAGTCATAGCACCTTCCCCCAACATGTGTGAGGTCTACTTACGGCATGCAACTTGCTGACATGCTAACATGATGCAGACCTAGACCTACATCACTTTGAGGAGAAACAGTAACTAAGAAGCTTTTTACCTGACTAGTTTATATACAGGGGTTTCAGCGTTAGAACAGAGGCACTTAGAGTGGTAAACCAGAAACAGTTCAGCTGAAGAAAAGAAAAAAAAATCTGAATTATGACTGTGAATGGTACTCAGTGGTAGAGCATTTGCAAAGTCCTTAGTTCTATCAATAGCATTATAAACACACACACACACACACACACACACACACACACAAACACAGGGGAGGGGGGATAAAGGAAGGAGAGAGGGAGGGAGAAGATTCATAGGAATTGCTGATGCCTAGATTGGGTCTTGAAAGCAAAAAATACAGATTGAATTCAAGGGTGCCATGGGGACTAGGGAATCAGGAGCCTATTGCAAGAGGAGTAGCAGTCTGGTTTGTACGACTGATGTTAAAGACAGGATGAGCATATGAGTAGGCTAGCAGAGGCCTGGAAAAGGAGGAGAGAGGGTTGAGGTGATGTTGCTAAGTGAATTGGAAGCCTGAGAGCTATAGGAAGCCAAGGGTTTAGAATTGGTGAGTTGTTTTAGACAACATAGTTTTTAATAACTCAGTTGAGAGGCAGGTCAAGAGTAGATAATATAAATGGAATCTGCCCTCTCGATTACTTAGAATCAAACATTCCTTTTAAGAGCAGTTACTTTGAAAGATCTGTTTCAACATATTGACAGTTTAATGTTCTTGTCCTCATGTCCATAGAAATACAACCCCTCCCTTCAAATAACCAAGTGTCTGGCCATGGACTTGAAACTCCACTTAACTCTCTCTTTATCCAATGCCATTGGCTTTCAAATCTTACTGTGCCTTCACTTGCTTCTTCTACACGATTAGCATATACTTTAATGATAATTAACTAGCCTCAATGCCCACTGCTTTCACTGCCCTAGACTGAGCTCTTGCCTTAGCTCTATCCCCTCGTATATATGCTGCAGAGAGTCAAGACTCAGACTCAGTGACTCTTGTATCTTCGATGCTGGTCCCTAGCACTTACTAGATTTGCATAAAGTATCTATTGAATCCATTAAGCGATTGAATACACGCTGTGTGCTAGCCCTGGGAGGGAGTATCTGCTCTCTTAGAGTATAGTGTCTCCCAGTAGGAGAACCACATGGCTTCTCTGACATTCTGTTGAACTATCCCAGAGGGAGGCCCTGTGAACACAACTGCTCCCCAATCCCCTCAGGTTTGACCTTCATCACAAAGTGGTGGTTGCCATCAATAGGCTATGAAAACAAATGCCACACAGAGGTATGCATTCCCCAGGTAAAGCAGAGTCCCCAGATAAGAGTCTACATGAGAGTAAACTGGGGAAACCTAAGGGAGTCACATTACACTGCCCTGTTCTGTGGATCTCCTCCACCCCAGTGCTTTCCCGGCTAGGATCTACAGCTGCCGTTTCAGCTCAGCAGTTGTTGGATTGAACAGACTTTGTGTCAGCGGAGGAAGCTGCCTGTGAGTCAGATGAGAACATGTGGGATGGCCCAGCCGGATGACATTTGAGTTAATTAATCAGCATCAGAGATGTATGAATACGTCTTATATGGTGCTTCTCTTCTCCAAAAACTAGCGCCCCTCCTATGATGACACACTCCTTTGAATTGCTAAATCCCCTGGATTAAAGAGCATCTTGATATCTTGGTAAACTCCCAGCTTCTCTGGGATGGTGAAACATGCTTGACTTGGCAGCGATTTGCTTCCCAAAACCAATTCTTTTCTCTTCCTCAGAATGTATTATGTCTGCACAGTGATAATTTCCACAATTTGATGTTAGATCTTTCTGATTTCAATTTCAGGAGATAATACCTTTTGCCCTTTATTTCTGAAACTTCTCTTTTTGGGGACATTTATCCCCCGGCTCTGTATTACACAGAGGAAAAGAGTACTGGTTACCCACTAGGTTGGATCTAGGTTGAAGTTTCGACGGGATGACCTTCTTCTCTCAACTCATCTCCTCTACTTTAAAAAGAAATACCGGATGGATCACATGTTACCTTGGATAGCTTCTAACTCTAATTCTTCTTTCTGAGCTGATTCCCACTAAGCTGCAATTGGTGATGACAAACAGTGAGACTGGGGAGAGAGTCGCAGAGATGCTAGTCCTCCTATATGGAAGAGGAAAGAGAAGCCGCACACACCAGAGAGTGAGGGTCTGAAAGAAAGAAGCCAGAGGTTCCCGCCCAGGCAGGAAACAGATGGCTCATTATAATAGAGAAACTGAGGAAAATGTAAGTCGGAGACTACTGACAAACGTGTGAGCAGTGCAAAGAGAGACCCGGGAAAACAAAAGATGCCATTAACAACACGAGAGGAAAAGGATATGACAGAGAATGGTCCCCAGAACACAGAAGCACTGTGGCATTTGGAAGCAGAGGGAGGAATCTAGCCCATGAGAGGCATCTCACAGGGGGGACCTGGAAGAATAAACATCCCCTCCGTCAGCCCTAGGATCCTCTACCAGCCTTATTTAGATTTAGATATGCACATGCCCTCTTGCTTCGTATAGAAGGGAGTAGGGAGCAGGTTCCAAGGTGCAAGCAAAAGGAGGGTTAAAATACTTTGTCTTCTCCACAGTTTGATTTCGTGAGTCCCACTCTTAAAGCAGGCAGAGGGGACACATAACAATGATTGGCAGGCAATCTCCTGCCTTCTCCAGACGTGAGCAGCACAGCGATAAGGTCGGAAAAGGCCGAATCACTGCTGGAAATGCTGAAGTAAGAGTAGCCTTGTCCCTCACAAAGAAGAGAGAGAAAATGTTTTGAGTTGAAAGAGGCAAAGCACTCGAGCTGTGTATTGTTAGGTAAATTTGATAAGCAACATCTGATGAGCTTTTGCGGGTCTGCTAGCTGCAGGTCAGGGTTCTTGTCTCACAAGGAGTCTTGAAGTCACTTTGAGGCATCTTCTAGGTGAAGTTCTAGGTGAAGAAAAACTTAAATCCAGGTATGGTGGTACACACCTTTAATCCTGGGAGACAGGCATACAGATCTCTAAATTCAAGTTCAATCTACAGAGCAAGATCCAGGACAGCCAAGCTCAGGCAGTAAAGGAGTTAGAAAAGAGGAAGCTAGTGATAATGTAATAGAACAGGGGGGCCATGTTCCAGCTCCTACAAGCAGCAGAACTCAGCAGCTTCAGCCATGTGGCTCTGGCTTTATATTCAAGAAGAGAAAGAGACTACTACTGGTTAGCTGGAGCTAAAAGAGATCAGTATCATTGAGGTGAAATCTGGGAAGTGTTTTCTGAGAGCACAAAGAAGCTGTGTTCCAGAGATAGCCAAGGTCGTACCTCGTGCTGCAACTGTACTTGGTAATGAGTAAGAGTGACTCAGGTGGTACTGGTTTTGAAGGCATGAGGAGGTCATGAAGAGCACCTGAGGCTGGGCACTGTGAGAGGCTATGGAAGGCCATTGGTGAAGGTACAGCCTCAATTGCACTTGATGGCCCAGGACTAAAGAGGTCATGCAAAAGAGTTGAGGCTTGGCACCATGAAGAGAACCTGTGAGAGGCTACTGGTGAAGCTTGGTTGCAACGGAAGACCCCAGTGTATTGGAGATGCCAGTATCATGGGATGATCACCAAGAACAGCTGAGGCAGTGGATTGGATCAACCTGAGTGCTACAGAGGGCAGAGCTGGAGAAGTGAATCCTCTTGGATTCATGTGTATCCAAGACATTGAAACAAGCTGTAACATTGAAGCTGCCTTGGAGACCCAAAGATGTTAAAGATACCAGAGCCACAGGCTATCTGCTGAGGAAAGCTGCTACTAGGGAGTGGAAAACCCGCTCAGGAGAAAGACGTTTGTTGCAGTCAACAAAGATGAAAAGTGAGTTGAAGATCTGAAGACCACTTTGACATCAGACGTGGAGATGGTAGAGTTGAAGTTTGCCCAGGGGTTGCCTGTCTTAACTCGGGGATTACAGTTAAGTGATTGGATGGATCTCAGAAGAGACTGAACTTTGAGTAGACTATGGGGGACTTTGGAAGTTGGACTATGTTTAGGTATGGCCTCCCTAGAATCATGTGTTTGAACAAGCCTATGGAGTTGAATGTGATGATTTTCATATGCTTGGCCCAAGGAATAGCACTATTAGAAGGTGTGGCCTTGTTGGAGGAAGTATGTCACTGTGGAGTGGGCTTGGAGACCCTCCTTCTAGCTGCCTGAGGATGCTCAGTCTGTCCCTGGCTTCCTTCGGGTGAAGATGTAGAACTCAGCTCCTCCTGCACCATGCCTGTCTGGACACTGCCATGCTCCTGCCTTGACGATAACGGACTAAACCTCTGAACCTGTAAGCCAGCCCCAATTAAATGTTGTCCCTTATCAAACTTACATTGGTCATGGTGTCTGTTCACAGCAACAAGACCCTAACTGAGACAGAAGCTGGTCTGATGCACTCGGGGAGCTCCTACCACTGGGACTCTGACCCAGAGACTTAAGTACATACTTAGTTGATTGGAGTTACAGATAAATACTCGGATGTGTGATCAAGAGAACCAGGATCTTGGGGACATATCATTATTCGTCTGAATTGCTGAAGTAGAAACTAAGGTAACCAGTACTACCTGAAAGATGAGTGTTTTTCGGGTTTGTGTGTATATGTGGGGGAAGGGCGGGATTATAGCGAACAACTGGTGAAGAAGACAGATCTCAAGACTCTAATTTGAGAAGATCAAGCTTTACCACTTCTAATCTAGTGCTCTTTTTACTACCTCCGTGGTCTGTGCCTAGTGTGTGTGTGTGTGTGTGTGTATGTGTGTGAGTGTGTGTGTTAGTGTGTGTGTGTGTGTATGTGTGTGAGTGTGTGTGTGTTAGTGTGTGTGTGAGTGTGTGTGTATGTGTGTGTGTGTGTGCACTAGCAACAGAATGTGTGTAGAGGTCAGTATGGCTTTCAGGAGGTGGTTTGTACCCACCACCTTATCAACACAAGTCTTTTTTCTTTCCCATGTTGGACTGCATAATCCAGGCTAGTCAGCCTGCAAGCTTCTGGGTTGCTCCCCTTTCTCCACATCTCTGTGTAGTAGGAGTGGTAGGATTACAGATGTGCACTATTACATCTGTCCTTGACGTGGGTTCTGAGGATCCAAGTGCAGGAGTGCAGTTGCCGGGCTTGTACCCACTGACCTATCTCCTTGTTTTCTGAGAAATGTTCAACCTCCGAAGTGAGCAACCCAGGTAGTGCGAGGAGTGATGACTTATGTGTGTATTTAATAGCCCACAAATTATAACGTACTTCTCTTAGGCCATAAGTCCTAAGCACAATACCACCTTTCCTTAAAAGTCCTACGCCATTAGAACATTATCTGAGCCTAGGCAATGTTAATGGAAGCAAATCCATGCTTTAGAACCTTGCTTGCATGAAAGACCTCCTCCAGTAACCATGGATTACTTCTAAAGCAAGTTATAATACAGAAAAGTACAACATAAGCCTATAATTTTCTTAAAGATAGTTCCACAGGTAAAAATCGTTATTGATGTGGGTGTGTCTTCACCGTAGAAAGCATCAATTGGAAAAGCTGGCCGCAATTACCTTGGGCATTCCCACACTGCGCACAGAACACACACAGTAGGAGAGCATCAGTCTGGATGGAGTGATAAGGCCTGGTTTTAATTGAGAGCATTGGTTCTCTACAGTTCCAACACTGTGACCCTTTACATTCATAGGCACAAACAGTTCCTATGGTGGTGACCCCAAACCCTGAAGTTATTTTCATTGCTACTTCATAACTGTAATTTTGCTACTGTCACAGATCATAATGTAAATATCTGTGCTTTCTGGTAGTCACCGCAACCCCGTGAAAGGGCTAGTCAACTTCCAAAAGAGTTGCAACCCACAGATTAAGAACCTCTGACTTACCATCACAGAGACCTGAATTCTTCTCCAATAGCTCACAAATTACTTCGCTAATCACTTTAGCTCATTAGCCTATAGTAAACTAAAATAGCATTATTTGCCTCATAGATTGTTGAACGGATTATAAACACTGCCAGAAGCAAGGATCTAATATAATTTTGCCTTCCTCCTCCCCTTTAAAAACATAAAACACTTTAGACCAGTATTTCCACATTGTTTTTGAAATATGCAAATGGGGCCATATCACATTTTCCCTATCTAAATGTAAAAAATATTTCAAGACTTCATTCTAAAACTTCCTTCTAATTGTAGCTGTAAATACTCCCCGCATACCTCACTTTATCTGAGACTGAAGTTAAAACGTAAGCCGTAGTTCTAACTGCCCTTGGGTTTGAGAGTATTATGATCAAGCCTGATTTCAGCTGCATTCTTATTTGCCCTGGATTAGTCTCCAAAGAACCAACAAAAGGAAAGAAAGGAAGCTAATTGAGGGGGCTCCTGACATTCCATTCTGTTTTCAGATGAGCCTGGGCCGGATGACAAGGCTTGCTGGGAGGGCTAAAAGAATAATCCTCCTATTTCTCAGTGAATGCTTAAAACATCTGCATACAACACAGGTTGTAGTCCTTTAGTGGAAATGGTATATTTCCTTCCATCTTTTAAACTGGCACCACCTGCCACAGATTTCTTCATAGCAACCTTTCTGCTCATTAATTGGAGCCATATGTGGGTGTGGCTCAGGATAAACATGTTCTACTGTGACCGTCCAAAAGTTTCCAGACCATCACAATCAATATCTACTGATCCACTAGCAAGCTAGTGAGGTGAGGAGACACAAGTGACCAAGGTCTGGAAATCTAAGTACAAAAGCCCAACTCAAGAACACCCAGGCACTATTCTCTCATTTGTCAACATCTTATCTACCAGGACACTACTGATATTTTACAGTGAATAACTTAGTGGGGGGGGGGGGCTCTTCTGTACATAATCATGCATTTGGCAGTATCAGCAAGACCTGTACCTTGCCCATTAGGTGATTCAAGTAACACCTCTATTAATAGTGATCAGTGTTTCTAGACATTGCCCAGATTCTCAATAGCAGGGGAGGACAGTTGGAAAGGGCAAAGTCTCTCCTGTTTAAGACCCATTGATGTAAAGTATCATTGGATTTAGTAAAGGTGACAGCATAGAGTGTGCTTCCCAAACATGGTTCTTTCTCTCCTTCCTTTCTTCTCCCAGCTCATACCTGATCCTGTGTAAGAAGCCTCCAACACTCAATTATGTCTACTTATGATGCCCCCTCTGTTTCTCATCAACCATATCCTAAATATTGGCTTTGTGCTTAATTAAAATGAATACACATGGGCTAATGAAGTTGGTATGATTTGGTTCTTAATTTTAGAAACTTTCAAACGCAATTGGTCAGCTCTTAACTGTAGAATTCATGTGCATTATACACAGAGGGTGATAGCTGGACACCTTACAATATTATTAGACTTTATTTGACGAGAGGCTTTTGAAGGCCTGTGCTTCAGCTCTCTATGAAAGCACCAGGGAATGAAATGATAACTCAAAGGGATTTTTTAATTTAATTATTTTTTTACTTATTCACTTTACATATCATTCCCCCTGCCGGTCACCCCCTCCCACAATCCTACCCCCATCCTCCTACCTGGTGCTTCAGGTCTCAGAGGGAATCTTTTGCAAAGCAGGTCAACAGTCCCCATCCATGAAACCGAAAAATTCCCCCTTAAAAACCTGTGATTCCAATTTCATGCTTTGGGGATTGATAATTAATAAACTGTCACTAGTATTTTAATATTTTCCCAGTAAAGATTTCTTAAAGCAACGTTGTTGGATGCCTAATTTATGACATCAGAACAGGTAAAAACATGGTTGCAGACACCTATGTGGACATGTAAACTCACAGGTAAATAATAAAAGTCATGATATATGTGCTCTGTACAGAAGCAGTAAAAAAAAATAAAATTGGAGTGAGAAAAAGGATGGAGACAAGTTCAAATTGTCACTGAGAACTCGTTATGTTGGAGAGAAGGGGATGGATGAAAACAGAACAATTGGGAATCACAAAAAACCAGGAGGATTTTCACTTTCCGTTCCAGACAGCTGAATAAGACAAACATAAATTCAAGCGAGCTGGAAACTTCGAGTTACAATGTTCTCATCACTTTCTCCAGAGGAGGAGCATCTCCGCTTGAAGTACGGCTCCTCTGAGTGATGTGAGGTACGACTGTGGAGGTAAATTCACTGAATAATTAGAAATGGCAATTTGCTGGAAGGAGTTTCATCAAACTGACGCTCCCCTAACTTCTTTGGCAACCACTTGTCTTGAGTGAAAAAGATGTGATTTGTGGGCTCCGAAACCCTCGATGAGTTACTTCGTTGCACAGAAGGATCCCATCAGCACTGCTGCAGGCCCCTTTACTAGCTACAAAATAGCACCAGAGAGAATTTGAAAGATGGGCCACAAGTATGTGTTAGAAGTTGCTCTCTATTTTCTTTCAGTTGAAGTATAACCTTTCTCCGCTCCAACCTGCCCAGAATTCATAATCATCAGGGCTGCTCTGGAAGAATGTGCCAGCAGGAATATCCAACAGAGGTGTGGCCTTACCTGTCAGTGGCTCTGAAACATTGAAACACCAGGCACAGACTCGTGCCTTCCAGGAGCCTGTAGGGAACTATTTGCGGCTGAACACTTGCTGTGTTCAGGAAACAGTTCTTTTTATTTTGAGTTAAGTTCCTATCTATTTACAGAACTAACAACGCAAGGTTCTGACAGGGGTTAGAAACCTGTTTCAGTCCCGCTTCACTTCTCCAGTGAAACCCAAATTATTGTCGCTGGAAGACAAGGCCTGCTGCTTTCAGTTTTCTCACGTTCAGTAGTTATTATATAAGCTCAGGTGGGAGTGCCTCTTATGGTTTATATTTATGCCTGAATGTTTTAGAGCGAGAGAGACAGAGACGGAGAGAGTCAATGCAAGAATATGTATCTAGGAGATAGAAGTCTGAAAACTTTTGCTTCTCAAAGATATCCCCACATAATCTCCTTATAAAGAAATGAGTTACAAACTAATAGAAGAAAAACTAGGGAAGCATCTGGAACACATGGGCACTGGAAAAAATTTCCTGAACAAAACACCAATGGCTTATGCTCTAAGATCAAGAATCGACAAATGGGATCTCATAAAACTGCAAAGCTTCTGTAAGGCAAAGGACACTGTGGTTAGGACAAAACGGCAACCAACAGATTGGGAAAAGATCTTTACCAATCCTACAACAGATAGAGGCCTTATTTCCAAAATATACAAAGAACTCAAGAAGTTAGACCGCAGGGAAACAAATAACCCTATTAAAAAATGGGGTTCAGAGCTAAACAAAGAATTCACAGCTGAGGAATGCCGAATGGCTGAGAAACACCTAAAGAAATGTTCAACATCTTTAGTCATAAGGGAAATGCAAATCAAAACAACCCTGAGATTTCACCTCACACCAGTGCGATTGGCTAAGATCAAAAACTCAGGTGACAGCAGATGCTGGCGAGGATGTGGAGAAAGAGGAACACTCCTCCATTGTTGGTGGGATTGCGGACTGGTAAAACCATTCTGGAAATCAGTCTGGAGGTTCCTCAGAAAATTGGACATTGAACTGCCTGAGGATCCAGCTATACCTCTCTTGGGCATATACCCAAAAGATGCCTCAACATATAAAAGAGACACGTGCTCCACTATGTTCATCGCAGCCTTATTTATAATAGCCAGAAAATGGAAAGAACCCAGATGCCCTTCAACAGAGGAATGGATACAGAAAATGTGGTACATCTACACAATGGAATATTACTCAGCTATCAAAAACAACGGCTTTATGAAATTCGTAGGCAAATGGTTGGAACTGGAAAATATCATCCTGAGTGAGCTAACCCAATCACAGAAAGACATACATGGTATGCACTCATTGATAAGTGGCTATTAGCCCAAATGCTTGAATTACCCTAGATCCCTAGAACAAACGAAACTCAAGACGGATGATCAAAATGTGAATGCTTCACTCCTTCTTTAAATGAGGAAAAAGATTACCCTTGGCAGGGAAGGGAGAGGCAAAGATTAAAACAGAGACTGAAGGAACACCCATTCAGAGCCTGCCCCACAGGTGGCCCATACATATACAGCCACCCAATTGGACAAGATGGATGAAGCAAAGAAGTGCAGACCGACAGGAGCCGGATGTAGATCGCTCCTGAGAGACACAGCCAGAATACAGCAAATATAGAGGCGAATGCCAGCAGCAAACCACTGAACTGAGAATAGGTCCCCTATTGAAGGAATCAGAGAAAGAACTGGAAGAGCTTGAAGGGGCTCGAGACCCCAAATGTACAACAATGCCAAGCAACCAGAGCTTCCAGGGACTAAGCCACTACCTAAAGACTATACATGGACTGACCCTGGACTCTGACCCCATAGGTAGCAATGAATATCCTAGTAAGAGCACCAGTGGAAGGGGAAGCCCTGGGTCCTGCTAAGACTGAACCCCCAGTGAACTAGTCTATGGGGGGAGGGCGGCAATGGGGGGAGGGTTGGGAGGGGAACACCCATAAGGAAGGGGAGGGGGGAGGGGGATGTTTGCCCGGAAACCGGGAAAGGGAATAACACTCGAAATGTATATAAGAAATACTCAAGTTAATAAAAAAAAAAAAATAAAAAAAAAATAAAAAAAAAAAAAAAAAAAAAGAATCAAGGAGCTGGGATCCTGGAAAAAAAAAAAAGAAATGAGTTAAAGTCAAGAGAGATAAATTGACATTTCAAAGTACTAAATGTTTCAAAACATTGATGGATTCTACTTTCTTTTGACCATTTTTTTTATGGATTTGTTTAGTCACTGTTTGCAAAAAGAAAACGCTTTCATTTTTCCATTCATCTATAGACAAATGCCTGGTAGACACATCCTCCCTAAGGAATTAATTTCTTTATCCTAAGAACCAGATCAAAACCAGAAAGCCAAGAAACTTCACTATTACATGAAGAGACATCATGATAAGGGGGCAGCCCTCAGAAGTGACAGTCCCTAGAAGGATAAATTACTTACAGAAACCACGGTGATACTTCAGCTGCAAAGATCACCTGAGCCACCAGTCTTAAAAACTAAAATCCCAAACTAATAGAACTCATTTGTCATTTGCCACGGACTCCTCGCTGACTTCGGAAACCAGATTACTGTGAATGACAGTCTCAAGAGGACATGTGAGATTTAACTAGAGAACCGATCCATCAACAAGTGTGTCCACTACCAAGTGAGAGGAATTAGAGAACACAAAATGCAGGTTTTAAAAAATTGTCTCTGCCCTCAACCAAGTTTAAACGTACTTGAAACAAGTCAAAACATTACACGGTTTCTAAGACCTCTTCGGAGTGAACCATATACCATGGAAAATAGCCACAACATCCCAAATGCATGCTGACCTACTATGCGCTCTCTTTCATTTTCTCTTATGGTTGGTTCCTCCCAAAGCAGAACCTGAGACAAGGGTAAGGTCTTAAATCCAGGCCATTCGTTTAAAGGGACAGGATAAAAAGCAGGAGTAAGTGTTCAGAGGGAAAGACGAGACCAAGCCCAGAGAATAAGCCAAGCTCAGGGAGTGTCACAAAGGTCACAGTCCACCAAGGCCACTTGCAATAGAGGAGTAGAGAATGCTTCTGGGCTGTGCAGGAGCAGAGATGGATGCTGCAG
This sequence comes from Rattus norvegicus, assembly GCF_021556685.1. Classification (NCBI taxonomy): domain Eukaryota; kingdom Metazoa; phylum Chordata; class Mammalia; order Rodentia; family Muridae; genus Rattus; species Rattus norvegicus. Next base: position 13,043,471 of record NC_141547.1, read on the forward strand.
TCACAATGGGGGCGGGGAGAGAGGCGTCAACAGCCTGTTGTCCGCTGTGCTTGCCTACTGCCATGCTAATTCTTGGCAGGCCCCCTGCCAAATGGAAAATGAAAATTAGTGAGCTTGGAGGTCAAAGTGATGCGATGTCAAGTGAATCTGCGCACCCATGGGACTGCCATCCTCTCAGAGTTCCCAGCGGAAGGGGATGTGATTGGAGGTGACCCATGGGGGTGCAACGGAAACACCAATATCGCCTGTGACACAGTCCCATCTGAAAAAAAAATTTCTCTTTTAGCTTTCAGTCTGTATTATAATTCCATCTTTAGGCTCCTAAAAGAAGATATGTGATCTGTCCAACAAATAGCTTGGTTTCTGACGCCTCCCATTTTAAAATTCTTTTACGATGTCATCTTTGTCACTTGAAAAAAATACATTCAATGAGTCAATGTAATGGCTTCTTCAGTAAACAGAAAGCAATGGGGATGAGGGTGGTGATAAAAACAGTGAACTACTGAGGTCTGATCCGATCGTATGACAGTCCAACCCATGAAGAACTCCTTCAATATCCAGTATTATTCTCGGACACACTTGACAGGGGTTTTTTGCTGCCCCTAGGGCACTAAAAGATTCACTAACCTGCTCAAGACCACACATAAGTCAAGTAGGAGAATCAGACTAGGGGTTTGACCTCAGAGCCCAGACTAAAGTAGCTAAAGATGTAAGGTGAGCATAGATGATAATGATAACCTCAGCCAGGCCAAAAGTATGGTTATCAAGATACACGTAATGAGTTATCTCAACAAGCAAAGGGATGGGAGGAAGTGGTGTAGCCCCTATTGGAGCTTTACTTAAAGCAGCCAGCATACGTACTGTCCCTGGACTCCCATATGTATTCCTGGGCTATTAGCCTAGCTGTTTCTCAGCCCAGTTCCGTTCTTCAGACTTGACTTCACTGAAACCAATTTTTGATAAGTTCCCTTTCAAAAGATCCATAAGCATCAACACATATGCAATCTTGTCATTTGCCATTTATTCTCTACAGAGGGATAAAAAAATCACTCAAGGTCAGATGACTTAAGGTGAGGTTTTCAGTCTCCTGTGTGATAAGGAAACCATTACTTCAAATTCTTCACATTCCCCCCAAGCCCCACCCCCCAAAACACACGTAGAGTTTCTGAGGACTGGAGAAATACTAAAATCTAAAGGGAAAGCAATAAAGTCACCCTCAGTAATAGTGAGGAATATTTGTCCGCACACACCATTAAGATGAAGCTGTAAAAACCAACTCACAAACAGATCTTAACACCTTAGCTCTGAGCTTTCATTTTGAACAACATGATCAAGGATCACAATGCAAAATACACTAAGAGGAAATACTGATTATTCTAAAATACTTAAGTCACTTAAGCTTTCTGCAGACTTCTAAGTTCTTACATCAAAAACTGGGGGGGGGGGGGGGGGGGATCATTGAACATCCAGAAAATGTTCATTATTCCTTCAATAAGCTTTTAAGTCAGTATTGAATTCCTCAGTAGATATCCCACTGCTCTAGATGCCACAGATACCACAATTAATAGGACATCATCTTTGTAAATAAGGAGCTGCCCTTCAGTTTATAGACTAGTACAAAGGAAATGAGCCCTTTTCTATGCAAAAAACAATGCAAACAGATCCTCCAAGGCCTGATAGAGCATCTTTCAATATTCTTTGATGTTACTTTAACATTTTAACATGTTTATGAATTTTCAAATTCATCAGGACTAACTCCTATGAGTAATAAAATGTCATATCTCAAAAGCAGACAAAATTAGTAGACAAGAGATAATGAGGGAAAAGTTTGGCACATTTAAGGAAATTAAAACCCAAATTATATGTGGCAATGAGATCCAAGGATATTAAGGTTTACATAAGCAGCCATTTGTGGCGGTCCAGGCCTGTGACCTCAGCACTATGGAGGCTGAGGGAGGAGGAAGATGACAAGTCCCCGGACAGTCTGGGTCACATAGCAAGGACCTGTCTAAAAGGAAAAGGGGAAGAGTACCTACGACATGACTGTCACTGTGGCTCAAGTCTTGCCTGACTGTACTGCCTAGCATGACATGTCACAGACTGAGTGACCTGAGTAGCAGAAATGGGTTCCTCGCACTAGAGACAGGAAGAAGCCCAAGCCCCAGCTTGTGGTTTGGATCTGGCTTACAGATGGCTTCCTTCTTAATGTGTGCTTACAAAGAGTTTTACTGATGTCTGGAGACAGACGCAGACAAGACAGACAGACAGACAGACAGAGAGAGAGAGAGAGAGAGAGAGAGAGAGAGAGAACTTGAACTCTGGTTCTTCCTCTTCTAATATAGTGACATAGGAGGCTATCAAAATATGGATTCTAAGGGACCCAACTGAGCACCCAACATCTCCTGAGGCTATCAGTCTAGTGGAAGACCAATGGCACAATAAAATGGTAACTCAGTATTCATCTGTTCAATTAACATTTATTAAACCAACCCCCTGTGTCAGGCACTATCTCCTATAGAAGGAAGAAAGAGGTGGGTGGAGGGAAGGGGAAGGGGAAGGGAAAGAGGATGTGGAGAAGGGAGAGGGAAAGGTCCTGTCTTTACAACAGTACATTGTAGCAAATGGTAGTAACAGTAAATAACCAAGCAGCTAAATTAACCTGGGCAGGTGGTGGGACATCTGGGGCTACAAACTATGGGGGCAAAGTTTGACTGAGCAATTCTTTCTACCAAGATCAACGAGACAGCTTGCTACTCTGCCCAGCACCCTCTGCTCCTCTATTAATGAGGCCTAAGAATGGTGACAGCCTTCCCACTGCAAGGAACAGGTATGGTGCACACATCATCCTTCTGGGTACCCATGGTGGGGCCAGCCATCTCATATCACTACAAATCCATGCTTTATAAAGCCACATCCTGTTAAAGGGTTTATTTTCTAGGAGCAGAATAGCAGAGAGAATTCACGTAGCTTTTCAACTCTGCCTGGACCTCCAAACATCAAGGAGGAAGCCAGACAGGAGTCCCTTCATATCTCCTCTTGCCCTTTGCATACAGAGCCAATGACACCCTCCCAAAGTAACAGCAACATTTGCAGGCTGTGAGATCAATTGCTCAATAGATCAGATGAGACTTTAGGCTCTCAGATTTCCAGAAACTAAGAACATATATTACTATAATACAATTTGGCACAAAATATACAATAACAATAGTGCATGGGTTTAGGCACAGCCCGACATTAGACAGTGATGGGCTGGAAAAAAAAAAAGAGAGGAAAGACAGAGAAATAACTCATGATGTATTGGGGGTTTTTACCCTTGGGAAACTGCCACCGAAAACGGTCTTCATTCTATTTATATATTGAGTTGGAACAGAAAAGTAATTAATCAGAACACAAATTTGATGCCGTCTGTGGGGAAATCACCAGAGAACAGGACCGCCTCACGATTTGTACAGAGATTGGTGTCACTTTGCATATTGCCACTGTGAGCTGGCTGACAAGCTCTGTATAACAAGGTAATTTGTTTGTTTGTTTGTTTGTTTGTTTTAAAAAAATGCAAAGAAAACCCCATCTATTTCTACAAAAGTCAAGCCTGTCCTGACCTTACAAGTGCTAATAAGCCTCGTGTGACTGAAACGTAGCATGCTGGCTCCAACTTATTATAGACTTCCACATAATTCACAAGTGACAAGCTTTATGATAAATAGAGTGCTTCTGTAAGAAAGCTATTACAGATATGTGAAGCCTGAAACAGATGGCATTACAGCAGATATCCCCGATAACTGATCACCATTTAGTATTCTCTGGCCAGGCCTCCTATCAAGGCTTCACAACTCTAGGAAGGGGAAAGAAAAAAGGATGGGAAAGATCTTAATTTCCTGAGCAGCCTGTGGAACAGCTGCTTAGCATAGACCTTAATACATACAGAAATAAAGCTATTCATCAAAGCTGTTTGGGAGATAAAGTCAAATATGAATCGTCTGTAGGTTGAGCCATTGGGTACCATTTTCCCAATCTATTACTTTGTGAAAACCCCACCTTGCTGACGTTATGAAAGAGCAGTCCCATCCCCTTAGACCCATCCCCTTTCCCATGACAACTGTGGGACGCTCAGCGTTAGAGCCGAACCCTTGTGGGAGGCAATAAAGTTGGTGACAGCAATGAAGAGTCCCAGGTTTAGACAAGAGGACAGTACTCCAGGGGGACCTACAAAGCAGCCACCAGACATTTTGAAGGGAAAATGCCAAACTAAACCTTGGTTTAAGAGAGAGAGAGAGAGAGAGAGAGAGAGAGAGAGAGAGAGAGAGAGAGAGAGACAGCGACAGAGAGACAGAGAGAGAGACATGGAGTCAAAACCAAAGTCTGAAAACTTTAGAGAAGTGAGCAAATCACACTTAGCAGGCAAAGCTTCCAAAGGCTTTGGCTGCCTCAATCTGCATCAGGTGCAGACAGGTCTATATTCTTACTGAAATAACATATGTCCCTAGATTAAAACCGTATGCTAACACTGGGTGCCCAGTTGCATCTTGCTATTGTATACATCCCAACAATGGGGAAGAAAAACAAGTAACCTTTTTAGATTTGGAAAACACACACTCACAAGTATCTTTGAGGGTTTGTCTCTGAGGAGAAAATGATCTCTAAAAGAAAAAGGGGACAGAGGAGCCCAGGCACATAGGGCTTCAAACACTGTCTGTGACTTGATTAGAAAGGTTAGCAACTAACTCACAATCAATAAAGTCTCGTGCGAGTACATTCTCTCTAGGTTGGACAAAGCAGTAATCTGGAGAAACCAAGTTTACTTTAACAAAGCCCAAGCCAATAAAACAGCTACCTGCTATAAACCACTTGAGTCACACTCACCTGTGTTTGTCTTTACCTCAACCCTTACCTGCCATAGGCTCCTACACAAGACACACACATTGATCTGCCTGGCCTCATCAATCCATTGTAAAAACTGTTATCTTTCTGGAGACATAAAGCTATCTAGCTCTAGATTGAATGTCAGCGTACCATTAACAAGCTAATGGTTATAAAGTAATCATTTCACAGCCTCTAGTTGCGGAAAAATGAAGATATAATTTTTATGCTGACTTGGCTGGGCTAAGAGACAGAGGAGAGAGTCCTAGGTAGCAATGCATAAACCCTTCCTTGTTATTTAATCAAGCACTAGTCTAGATGCTGCTAAGAGAGGAGTTGGCATGGGTGCTAAAGTCCCTAATCAGTTGATACCATCTTCCCAGCCCTAATCTAATCACTTCCCAGCCCTCATCTAAGCCCTTAAGTGAGCTGGACAATTCTAGTCCTACAAGACCCCAAAATGCATCTGAACCCACAATTGTTCTTCTTTCCTGTTTCTGGAACGTAACTTTGGCTCATGCCCAGAAATTCTGGACTATACACTAATCTACCTCACTGACTGCTTATTCTACAGAGAGGGTCCTGCCTCCTCAATTTCTCATTTAAATAGTCAATTTCTTATGATAAAACTCATAAAAAATACTTCCTCCTGGTTTTCTTTTTCCTGGATCAACTGATACAGAGAACTACTACCATTTGCTTCTGCCTAGGTTGATGACTGAGGACTGACTGTGATGATTTAAACAGAGCATGGAGAAATGCTTCTCTGCCTCCTCTGAGCACAAATCCTACATGAGGCTGATGAGAAGAGGGCTCTAGGAAGCCACTCTCAGACTGCATTTTCTAACATGTTCTCCGGTGGCAGTAATATCACTGCAGGCAGTTTGACTAGCAAGAGTCGACCTAGATCATAATATCACTAAATTGATTCTAGCCTCTCTCCTCACATGATGCCTTGCACTCTGGACATCTTCGGGTTTCTGTTGATGGTGTTTGGCTTTTCAATTGGTTAATTGATGCACTGGAAGCATACCATGACCACCTTCTAGAGCTGTGATAAAATAAAATCCAGAAACACATAATAAATCATATCTCCCCATACACCATGTCCAGAACCAAGGCCTACTCTAGGGTGACTAGGTTTCTTATAATCCAACCAAGGCACATTTTCACACCAGATCCCAAAGGGATCATTCAACACCGAAGGAAGGTAACACACCAGAGGGTCAACAATCAGCAGATACAATGCAGTGATTTTCTGAACATACAGACCACTCATTTTCTTAGGTACTGTCAAACCCTCCTTTAGGAGGGTCAAACACCACCATGTGGAAACTAAAACCCCTTTTGCCTCCTTGCCCAGTGATCCTTCATGTTCTGTTACAATAGCTTTGCTTGGTGGTGTATAGTTTTTCTTAGTTGGTTAGGTTGGGTGTTTGTGTTGAGACAGGACACTGAGACACTAAGACACAGGACACTAAGAAACAGAGATTCCCATTTCTGAAGAACTTCAGGAGATTATGTTTCCTCCGCCCTCTCTCTTGCTGGTTCTTGAAAGCTCACCTGCTAGTGAGGCAGACAACTATGCCAAACACAGCTCCCAGTGAGTCCACAGACAGCTTGACTCCTACAACTAGACATCACTGACCCAGTCACACCTTGGTGTCTCCAGTGTCATCCTTCTCCCAAGCTTTCATCCTTCTCTAGCTGCTGATCTCAACTCTATCTCCAGATCTTCTCTGTTCCCACTCCCCTCCTTCTCCCTCTGTTTCTACTCCTCTAAGTACTGTTGAGGAATCTTGTGTGATCTTAATGCTAGGCTCCAGACCAGTGTGTCTCTGTACTTTCTGGGCATCTTAACCTAGACAGAATGAAGTCTCTCAGATGTAGACTGAGGCAAATCAAACTCTGTCACTCTCTCAAACACTCTACTCCTGAAATCTAATGACTGGTATGAACATCCACCCTGAGGAGGAAACTGGAGATCTAGAACCCTCACTGCTTCATTGTCTCTCAAGATGCAAATACGGCCTCTCTCAAAGGCTCTTCTATTACCCACTTCAGCTAGTCAAAGCTCTCCCCATTAAGTGTTCCCATGTCGGCATTTATCCCACTGCACAATGGAAAAACGATGATAGGCATGGTTACTCTGGTCTTCTAGCCTCACAACAAGCTGAGGTCCCATTTTACTGAATATTTTACTCAAATAATGCTACGAGTAAAAATGCTTTGTACAATCACGAACTATCTGAGTGCCCCCAAAACTGAGGGTCATCTGTCTGCTCAAAACTCCCAGTGTACCCAGCTCCTGGGGAGCTGAACATGGTCAATCAGATGTTAAGTGGGCACATATTTAACTTTGTGCCTCTTAACCAAACTAGGAACTCTATAGGTAGATAAATGACTCATTTCTAGAGGCTGAGTCTCAACTATACAGTAAGGGCTTGATATCTACTGGTTGGCTGAATAACTTAATACAAACATAGTGATGTCAGCAGGAGTCAGAGAGCAAACTTAATGTATACAGAGGTGTTCTTTACTCAAATCTTTTTAGCAACATCTATCCATGGATCTTACTTAGGGGTCCCCGTATCTTCCACCAGCTGTACTTCCCTGGGTTTGCGACTATTTACAGGGCCTGTCAAAGATGACAGCTCTGTCCATCTGTCTCACTATAACTGCCAGCTAGACCTGGAGACATACAACAAGTGTCTAAATAGCATCATCCTTCAATGAAACTAAATTCCCTGAGATAAGGTTTTCAGGATGAATGGCAACCTAATCTCTCCTTCACTTACCTTCTTTGGGTTGCTGGATGCACAACACGTTTAAAGGTTATGGAAATATTATTTAAAATATATGATTCTGGGGTAGGGCAAGGGCAGTTCTTCAAAGCTTTCCATTACAAAGGGTTTCTGCAACTCAAATTTTTTAATGACATACTCCCTACTCATTCAGGGGAATTCCATTGTCTTTCATCCAGAGCCTGGGGAGACTGGGAGCATTGTCTACCTCAGCATAACCTGCCTCCCTAGTTGCTGGCACTTGATATAAAAGGGAAGAGGCCACCACAGGTGCTTCTCTGTGGAGACCCAGACAACAAGAAAAGCCCTAGAGGCTGAGGAAATGGAAAGAACGCAAATAAAGAATCTGAAGAGGCCAGAACGGATGACAACATTCCAGCAACACCAACAGTATTCCCACGAATTGGTTCTGTTTCCTACATTCAAGCCACCTTCTCGGGAAGTTTGCCTTGGCTGTATATGTAAGCAGAAGGCCAGGGCGAGATAAGGTTTTGAAAGACATGATCACTTCACCTGTCTCCCTATTTCTTCATGCTTCGGAAGTGTGACATTGGCCCTTTGTGGGAGACAGGAATAGTAAAGTCCTGAAAAGTAGTTCAAGAGTCACACTGTGGCTTATTTCCAGAGGGCTATGTAGTAAACATCAAAGCCAATCTGGGCTACAAAGCAAGACTTTCAGAGAGTGGTGGAATCCTTTTATTTAAATATACATTAACAAAACAATCACACCACTATGACCCTATGGAGTCCTAGCCATTGGGATTGTAATATACCTTCACTACGGAGGTGTATAATCCCTGATTGGCAACTGTAGGTCTAGACATGTTGGCTTTACAGAAGTCCTTCCTAAATTCTTTATGGGATCATGAGGTATCCAGAACAAAAGAATAGGTTGAATGACTATAGTCACTGATATGAGTTAACTGATTGTTAGGCTCTGTCTGGAGAAGGTTTATGGTTAGTCCCCGAGGGTCTCTCACCTTCAATATTTTCAGCCACGATTTGTATGAAGACTTACAGGTATGTAAGCTAAACATCTATTCAACACTCAACCTTCTGTCTTGTAGTGTGGTATTTACATTTCTCTCCCCAACACGATATAAACTGCAGGTGTGTCCTCCTGAAACCTGGACCAAGCTCTTTGCCTACAGTTGAGGGCTCAACAAATGACTCTTGAAATTAACTTTACCACATGAGGACAGGTGGGAGAAACTGGCAATGTTTAGCCTGGAAATGAGATAGTATCGGGGGGTAGGGGAGGATGGCTTTCTTCACACATCTGAAAGATGATGACGTTTGTTTTCAGTGGGTTATTAGAGCAACTGTCAAAAGCACAGTGAGTTGATTTCTACCCCGTGAAGAATTTCTTTCCCACAATTACACTTGATGGGAAAGGTGGTGGGCTGGGCAGCAAATCTCCCCTCTGATGATTTCTGCTAGGACTTCAGTAGAGATTCTGCACTCTTAAAAAGAAAAGTAAATACACAAGCAAACATACATACATACGTACATACACATATACACATACACATACACAAAAAGGGGTGTCAGGGAGTAGGGAAAGGAAGGAGACAGCAAGGGGAGAGCAGGAGAGAAGAGAGATGAGAGAATGGAGAACTCCTTCCAGGCTCAGGATTCTCTAACACTGTAGATGCCTTCCTTGGCTTTCAGTCCTTTAGTGGCCATTACCAACTTTTATGAATATTGATATGAGAGATATCAATACCTCACAAATAACAGTAAGGCACCGAGGATTGAGGGAGATCCCTTCATCTTTTAATTAGGTAAAAACTAACTCAAGCCAGAGTTGATCTTTTTAATTTGGTCAAAGTCAACCTAAAAATTCTCCTGAGAGTCAATTGACATTCAACTCGCTGGTGTCTGAGTGGCTGAGGTCTCAACGCTATTGATTTGGAAAATGACAGTCACCAAGAGACGACCGGCTAGCATCTGGCAGGGGTGTGGCTCTGGCACATGAGCGAGAGCCCCTGAGCATCTCCATGTATCACTACCCCATATGGACCACATGAGCAGACACGCAGCGAGACCATGGAAGAAAGTGCAGCTCAGAAGGGGGAAGCTAGGAACCTGGGTTGCCTGCTGCCTCTCTGCCATGCACCAAGCTCTGCCCAGGAGGTCACAGCTCCCATAAAGCAAACCTCTCTGCCTCCAGGTTCTGCTCTTTACTCCCTCCCCTCGCCCTTTCAGATGAAAGGTTAATACTGGCTCTGTGCAGCCTCTAGCCCTGGGGAACTGAATTATTCCTCTTGTTTCCCTATATAATGCCCCGCCGTCACCTTTGAAAGAATCCCTTTATTAAATTCCCGCAAACTGGCTGATTTAGAAGCATGATCTGTTTTATGTTGGAGCCTTGACAGCCAGACACCCGCCATCGAGACCAACGGTTGGGAAGAGTGCATGCATGCAGGGCAGGCGAGTGTGACCAGCCTTGACAGGTCACCCGGGCAGGGAAGCTGCCATTCCAGGAGTCTCCTGGGAGTTTCTCCAATGAGCTCATCTAAGATAGAAGGAATGTGAAAGGTGACCAGAAAACAGTGAGAGAATACACTCAGTTCGATAGAAAATAGAGTTTTATATTTAAGTGAACCCCAAGATAAAAGTTTTTTTTTAAGTGGGAGGGGGAAAATCCTTATTCCATATAGTGAAATGTACCTGGTATGAAAAGGATGAGGTAACAACACTATCCTGTCACTCTGAAGATGCTTCCACCTTCTTTTTTTTTTTTTTTTTTATTAATTTGAGTATTTCTTATATACATTTCGAGTGTTATTCCCTTTCCCGGTTTCCGGGCAAACATCCCCCTCCCCCCTCCCCTTCCTTATGGGTGTTCCCTTCCCCACCCTCCCCCCATTGCCGCCCTCCCCCCCACAGTCTAGTTCACTGGGGGTTCAGTCTTAGCAGGACCCAGGGCTTCCCCTTCCACTGGTGATCTTACTAGGATATTCATTGCTACCTATGAGGTCAGAGTCCAGGGTCAGTCCATGTATAGTCTTTAGGTAGTGGCTTAGTCCCTGGAAGCTCTGGTTGCTTGGCATTGTTGTACATATGGGGTCTCGAGCCCCTTCAAGCTCTTCCAGTTCTTTCTCTGATTCCTTCAACGGGGGTCCTATTCTCAGTTCAGTGGTTTGCTGCTGGCATTCGCCTCTATATTTGCTGTATTCTGGCTGTGTCTCTCAGGAGAGATCTACATCCGGCTCCTGTCGGCCTGCACATGGGATGCACTCACTGATAAGTGGCTATTAGCCCAAATGCTTGAATTACCCTAGATGCCTAGAACACATGAAACTCAAGACGGATGATCAAAATGTGAATGCTTCACTCCTTCTTTAAATGAGGAAAAAGAATACCCTTGGCAGGGAAGGGAGAGGCAAAGATTAAAACAGAGACTGAAGGAACACCCATTCAGAGCCTGCCCCACACGTGGCCCATACACATACAGCCGCCCAATTAGACAAGATCCTTCCATCTTCTTAAGATTTAACCAGCCAGGCATTAAGTCATAGAGGGCTGCTTCCCCAACGCAATGAATCTAATAGGCAATCTACTGTTTTCTCTTTCGTCCTAAACTTCCTCTGTGACACACAGCTAAGACTAATACGACTGCCTAGAAAGCCACAGTGACAATGCAGAAGTCAGACAAAATGAAGGATGAACAAAAAGGCATCCCCGCCTCCCTTCAGCCACCCCGTGCCTCCCTTTCCTCCCTCATCCTGTTCTCGTTTGCCGCCATTAAAAACACAGAGGAGCAAGAGTGTGGCCAACTCCAGACTCACACCCAGTTGTAGCATCTCTAGTCAATGACCTTATACACATTTACTCAATCTCCTCATCTACACACTAGACATCATCACCCCCACCGTTGAGAAGTTATAAGGATTAAATATGATAAATGTTTGGTGGAGGTATGACTGATTAGAACCATGACTGTTAACGTGGTTAAACTGTTTAGCATAGCTGACTTCTTAGAGAGTCTAAGAGCTTTAAATTATAGAATATTAGCACATATATGATGAATTTGTTCACCGGTACATATCAAATGAGGAAGGAGAAAAAGAAGTGCCAAAGAGGGGAGAAGAACATGGAGTGTGGAACTCATGGTCAGAGGGGAGAGAGAGAGAGAGAGAGAGAGAGAGAGATTGTCTGCATGTGTGCATTCATGTGTCTGTCTGAGTGCATGCAAGGGTGTGTGTGTGTGTGTGTGTGTGTGTGTGTGTGTGTGTGTGCGCGTTAAGAAAAAACTATGTGCAGAGCACACTACCAGAACCAGGAACAGATCAGGTATTCATTAATGATGGTCAGGAGTATTAGTAATAAGATACCCAAAAGGGAAATCCTACCATTAAACCCTCAAAAACAACAACAACAACAAACAAAATAGCCCACAGTCAATGTGATAAAAAGCAAACTCACTGGTCAGTGTCAACATGGAGACCACAGAGAGAGACAAACGTGTTTGCAGGAAGTCATGGCTATCAGAGGCTGAGTTCACCTACTTCATCATACTGCCTAAAACCGGGCCTGCTGAGATGCAGTAATGAAAGTCGTCACAGAGCATTACCAGATCTAGTAATGGCTTTCTGCCTCAATGATACCGCAGTCTGTGCATGAACGCAATGCATTATTTTGAAGCTGCGAGGAGAAGATCAGTGATTTACATTTAGGGTTTACGTTTGGCTTCTGATCAAAAACATCCATCCCAACAATTCCCACCTAGGTGTTCTCATTTCAAGCAAACGGCTCAGAATTTAGACTGTTCTCCTGCCTGAAATACCCAACCTAATGCAGCTTTTCAACTTCCTGGACTTAAAAGAGCCTAGTTAAAGATTCAGAGTCCTGTCATTTTATCTCCAAGACAAATTATATTCCAGACTAACATGGAGAAGATCACTAGTTGTCAGTCAAACACTTGACTCGTCTAGCTAGCTAGGCAACTGGTGTGCTTGGTAGTTCTGAGACCTCTAGGTGAAATAAACACATTCCAGCTTTCTGTCTCCTTCCATATTGCTTATATTAGAGACAGATGATCACTTCTGGCTATCAGAACACGGAGGCTCTTGTAGCGTGGTGTAGGGAAGCGTGGGACTACAATCTTTGGCAAGAGGTACTACCATCCATCAAGCTGTCACATCGTTATCTTCTGCTTACACACATTTACATATCTTATATATTCGAGTGATATTTAAGTCGTCATTAAGAGGGATCCAAAAATCACACCAAATGTGGAAGTGATTCATTGGCATAAGTACATCCGCAGGCCCTAAATTAACAGCACAGTAATTTATGTGACCTGAGTGGACAGTGATTTCTTGTAGTTGACAACAGCAGCCAACGCATTCCTAAATTGAAACAGTGAAGAAGGAAAAATTCAATCCACAGGGCTCCTGGGAAACACAAGGCTCTCTCAGAGAGGCAAAGTATCCGAGATTGGTGCTAAAAATATAAAAGAAGCCGCTACCCTCATCTCGCCAGTGTAGCTGCTGCTCCGTGAAACACCCGGGCACTAGAGACACCAAAAGACATGGTGATCAAGAATTAGTCACGGAGAGCCTGGCCCCACCATCTGTACAATAGAAGCTGAGAGTGCGTGCTTCGGAGACTGGCAACATTAGTAAGAATTATTAGCACATGCCGGAACACTATAGCACAAATAGAACTGTTTTGATTGTTTCAGTCAGCCTGTCATTTTTGCCCAAGATGGCTCTCCAAAATAATGTTTACTCCAGACAAAATGAGAATAGCTTTGAGAGGGTAATCATGCTTCTTATTAGGAGTTGTCCCTTTCCCCCACCACTAGGCAGTAAACACAGTTCCCACTTTTTGTACCTTATATAAAGATATGTGTTGAAAAAAAAAACGATGGGCACAGAGCGAAGCTATTCTTAACATCGAAAAAAAAATCTCAGCACTTAGAAGGTTGAGGCAGGAGGATGACAAATCTGAGGCCAACTTGAGATATTAGCCAGACTCTTCTCAGAAAACGCTAAAAATAACTACATGATAACCGCATGGCCCTCACTGAATAATTTCAATAGCTGTTCTTACTTTATGGTTTTAATTACAAGTTACTTTCTGTGTTTAAAGACATGCAACCTCTTGGAGATAAGAGTGAAATGGAGATGGGAAACAGAGCATCATAAAGAACAAAAAGGTTATAGGAAAAGAGGTCCCAGGGAGGGGACCATAGGCAATCTCACACAGATGGCCTCGCTTGAAAGTTAGAGCCAAAGCAAGGGCTGAAGGGCTATCTCCCAGCACCTGGTCAGGATTCAACACAGACAAAGCATGTGCTTGAAGACCTAGAAGACTGGGAAAGATCTCGACCAGACAAAATTCCAAGAAGACAACCAGATGCACCAGAAAGATTAGAGGTGTTACTGACCCCTTCACCACACTGCATGAACACTACCAACGAGAAACTGTTGAGTGAGTACAGCAAAAAGCCAGTACTTAGAGAGACCTGAGTTGTGCATCAAGACCCAGAGTCACCTACAAGTGAACATTTCACAATCCACATCTCACTATTAGAAAAATTACTACAACCAACATTGACTTCACAGGCAAATATTTCACCACACGTTCACCTGTAAATTCAACCCTAACAATGACACCTTGAGCAAATTTACCATTTTTAGAGCATGAAGGACTCTTCAGCATGAAGTCCACAAGAGAAAACAATGAACTAAAGGATGGGACAATGTTGGTGGTGATCATTTTTTAAAAGATAAGCTATTCAAAAAGAAAATTCACTTAAAACTAAATGTCTCCTTTTACTAAAGGGGGGGTGGGAATCCTATCTTTTAATTTGCTTTTCAGTGTCAGAGTGGTGTTAAGATATGGTCTTTGGATCCTAACTCACTCTTTTATCTCAATAAAACTGTGTTCTCCAAACTCAGCTTCTCTACCGAACTAAATATAGCCGAATTTCCAACACATTTTATACTTGTTTTCCTTTTAACAGCTATATCTAGGTCAGAGAAAGTGTTATCAATGAATTAATTAGAAATTGCAAAGGCTATGTGGTTTTCATAATTAAATTATTTGGTTAAACAAGAAGAGTGTTCACATCAGATCTACTGAAAATGTTTCTAAAACACCCTCCCCCATTTGTAAATAATATGTACTGGTTATCAAAACCTTTCTGGGTGATTCTATATTATTAAAACCATTTATTATGGGTAAGACTTTTACTACTGTTGATACAATAAAACCAGTGATAGCAACAGTAGCTAGAAATATGTAGAAGTCAAACTGTGACACATAGACAAAGAGGTGACAGAACATCGTGGGATGGGGGGTGGGGAGTGCAGTAGGAGACTAGAGGAGGTGAGAGAAGGGAAGAGGACACCTATAGGACAAGCTTGGAGCCAATGCCACCAAAGGACTACAGGAGCCTGGATCACAGAATCAAGACTCAGTAGTTTTTGGTTAAGGAAAAAAGGTTGAGAGACTATTTTAGATTTGAGGAATTAAAATGAGGAAGAGAACGAGCATAAAAAAACCATGGCAAGTTTCATAGCATAAATGAAGATAGAAAGAAAGGATAAGGCTAGATTATAGAGGACTTTGCAAGGAGGTGGAATAGCTATTCCATTTGGTAGGAAACAGAATGCCATTGGATGTTTTTAAGAAGGAAAGGAGGAGTGAACATTGGGTTGTGCTGATGTGCTGCAGACTTCCTCCAGTGAAGGAGGTGAGTTTCACAGTTCCGTGTTAACTTTTTGATTTCTAGCCAGGAGAGACTAGCGACATGGTAGGAAAAAACAGCCTGTGCACAGTAGTCATCCCAGGAACAGAAAATATGGCAGAAGACCACCCAGAAACATGTGATAAAAACACTGAAGTATGCTTGGAGTCCTTCAACTGGAGCTAGCCTTAAACACCACCACCGCCACCCTTGACATGGGTATTCTGACAGAATCAACTGAAGGGGAATGAGATTTATTCTAGCTGCTGGCTGAGTCTGTGGTGCTTGGCCAGTGCACATGGGCTGAGCATCCCCACGGCAGTAGCATGGTAGAGGATGTTCTTCACTTCCTGCTAGAGTAAAAACAGACAGGACACCAAGGGACCAAGAACAGGATTCTCTGACTTCTTACATAGTGTTCTATTATTACCACAAAACACCATTATCAAAACAAGTTGGAAATGTAAAGGTTTGTTGGGCTTACACCTCCACATCCTATAAGGTTCATTCAGATGACACCTACTGACGTTAGCAGAACCTTGACAAATGGTACCATCATCTGGGGCTGAACACTTACTGCTTGAACCTTTAAAAAAGATAATTCATACTCAAACTACAATGACTACAGCTCAATATTTGATCAGATGTCACAGCATCTTTCTCTGTAGGAAAATAAAAATCATTCAAACCTCATCCCACATGATTGGGGGTAGTTTGTGAACACATGTAAAACACATCACGAGGCACTAATGAACGGTGAATGATGCTGGAGCCAGAGTCTCTACATTTAAATCCTCACTATGACGATTATAATCTCTGTAGCTTTGAAAAAAAGTACTTAAAACTACTTAACCTCGCTGGGAGGAATGGGCAGGGTAGCAGACTTGTATAGGGAATATTTTAAGAATTAATAAAAGATTGGCCCCAGCAGTGAGGTCCAGGAGAGACCAAAGGCCATGGCTTTCAAAACACTGAAACAGAGCAGAAGGAGCACCGTGTAGATTCAAGCTATCCACAGGGAGAGCCCTGAACCCAAAAGCAGCTGATTCATTGTGAACTAGAGTGCAGCAAAAGCTACAGACAGACCGTAAAGTAAAGCTAGAAGATAAGAATAGGAGAGAGAACTAAAGAGAGAAAAGGACCAGGATACTGGAAGCCAATAGGAAGGTAATGAGCATTTTCCAAAAATCCAAGAACCTGAGAAAGAAATTCAGTTGCACAACAACTTCATCATAAGATGGAGTGCGGCCATGGGCACAGTGGGCCAAACACAGAGCCACCGAGACAATCACAGAAAGGAGGACAGTGACAACAGGACTGTTCTGGCTTCATTTTTCTTTTTAAAAAATGGTTGAGTTTACTATCTATCTATCTATCTATCTATCTATCTATCTATCTATCTATCGTGTGTGTGTGTGTGTGTGTGTGTGTGTGTGTGTGTGTGTGTGTGTGTGTGTGTATACAGCGTTCTTGTAGAGCTCAGGGGATAACCTGAGGAAGTCTGCTCTCTTTTTGCCCTGGGTGTTGAACTCTAGGTTATCCAGGTTGGCAGCAAGTGCCTTTACTAACTGAGCCATCTGGCTGACCCTTGACCTCATCTTTATAAATTTTGATGATCACCATTACATGGTAATGGGTAGAATAGAACTATGGAGAAAACGGACCATTCCAAATACACTCTGACCTCATGACATTGTCCCAAAGTTATAATCTTTAGTGAAATCCCCCAGAATGAATCTTCTTCTTTTCCTGGGTCATTTATTCAACAAATAATTGCTATGCAAAGCACTGTACAATCTGTGAGCTCCCATCTATGGTGCGGGCACATAAGGGCCTGACTACCTATTGGAGGGGATATGAAAATAATTAGCCATTTTACAAGAGCTAATTAACAAGACAACAGGTGATGCGAAAAAGCAATATGAAATGAAGCAACAAATAAATGATACGGGCTTACAGAGGAGAGCCAGCCCTGCTGGCTGCTACCCTTTCTTGCTGTCCTATCTTTCATCTGGTCATTTAGCAAAGATTTATTGAGCGCCCACGGTATGCCAGCAGAATGGCGAATAAAGCAAACACCAAGCCACAGGGAAGAGAGACCTAGCACACAGGCACGCAAAGAAGCACTTGAATACAGCCTGAGCTAAGCACTGGGAAGGAAATGAATTGGATGCCTAGAGAAACAGGGCACCTTGCTGGGAGATGGCAGATGCTCAGGACAACATTTGAAACACCTTAAAAATAGATGACAGCATTTTATCATCGCTTGTCTCCATTTTAGGGATAAGTGAATTTTTCTTACATTAAGGTTATCATCTTCTCTCTATTTTAGGGTCAAGGAAACTGAGTCTCTCCAAACGTCAAGGCTAATAGATGGCAGAACCGGAATGTAAATCCAGATACCACTCCTCCTCCTTGAACCTCACACTTCCCATTAGGCCACACTATCAGCTCAGGTGGGGCCCAGAGTTGCTCACCTTGATTCATGAAAATAACAGAGAAGAAAAGCACTCTAATGACAACATAATAAAATCTAATTGATTAATGAATTAGTAGTGTCATTAAGTAGCACAATCTGTGAGCTGTTTTCAAAGTTCATCTTTGAGCCTTAGTAGTTATTTTGTCTGCATCATCCAGTCTTGAGGCTTGGTTACAGGTAATAAGCATCGAATCCAGTCATAACTAGAATTTAATGGCCAGCTACTGTGTACTAGATATAGCCTTGATTTGCCAAGGCACATAGTGCCTTGTTTTGCCAAGCCATCAGAGACTGACAGTCTGGAACTCTGACTGGGACAATGGGAGAATGAGGAAATGGCAGACACTTAGGAAGCAGTAGGCACACAGAGAGAAATGCTGGGATGGAGTGTGTTCAGTCTGAAGGACAGCACCTATAATGCAACCCAGAAAGTCAACATATTGTCATGTACATCAGGAGGAGGAGGTCCTCCGTAGGAGAGCAATTTCAGGTAGCGGTCATTTTAGAGGAGGAAGCTACACTTGCTAGTTATTGTACACACTGATCAATTGTTTGCACAGACTGATCAATCACTCATAAGCACTCAAACCTAGACTAAAGGAAGGCTTTGCTGTCCTTCTGAGCTTCTCTCAGGGAGGGTTTGGCCATGTGTCCGAAGCATCAAGGTCTTTGACGTGGATGTATGTGCTCATGTCAACAATACAGATTCATTCGGGCCTACATACACTTCCCACATTGTTTAATCCTTAAACGGCTCTATAAGGTACACAACCCCCTTCCCACTTGGGATGTGATATCAGAAGTCAAGAGATTAAGTAATTTCATGCAAGTTTAATTGGGTAAACGGGAGAGTTAAGATTTGAGCTCCATCATAGGACATGAACAGTGCCATCCTTTGTACCAACCCAAGACTTCCAGAAGCCCTAACTGGTAGTGTCATCCAGAACAGAGGCAGGACAGTTTCCAAAGGGAGCAGGGCTAAAGGAAAGTGGACTTGGTCATGGAAATTAAAAGGTCTGGCTCTTAATTCACTACCTGACCTCGGGAACATTGTCGAGGTAAAGAGAATAAATGTCTGACAATTGAAAATATTTGCTAAATTCATTCTTGGAGGCTCGTGGCAATTGTATTCAAGGGACAAGAGGGCAGCTTGTGGTTCACAATTCTCTCGTCAGCCGTGTTGGACTCCCAAGCCCCTTCTTGTAGTACGTGCAACAGATCCGACCTGGGTCACAATTTACATCTAAATTTCCCACTGAAGAGCTGCCAACATCAGTAAACTGACGCTGCCCGCTTCCTGTCCCTATTCTTTTCTGCAAGGGGGTACATGCAGCCCACCCTCACAGAACTCAACAACCTGCAGAATTAGCCAGATGAAATGGCCCCAGGGAGAAAGGATTTCCGAGAACATTTTAGTGCCTGTCTAGCCTCCTGACTCCAAAGTCAAAGGTATCTGGTGGGCAGCTAATGGGATTCTTGGGATCTGCTCACAACCGCCTTCCTCTGCAAAAGAAAAATCACCACAGGCAAAGGGGGAAAGTGGGACAACAGTCATAATATTTTAAAGAAAACTAAAATTATCTCCACCAGAAACGCTATATGGTATAAGCCCCAGACAAAGGGCCCAATACCAATAAAAAGGAAAAAGAAATGTAGTTGGTAGTAATAAAAAATGGTACTGCCCACAGACCAATTGAACCTAACAAGAAATAGAGAAAGTGAAGATTCGATAAGATTTATGTTTGCCAAACCAAACACACTGTGTGAATATTATAGAGGAGAAAAGCCAAAGCAACTCAGTAAAAATCATTGTTGGCTCTCTCTGGGAGACCCATGCTCTTGAAGAACTGACTGAGAAGAATTTCATGGCTCTGTCATGAGTCTGAGGAAGTACTTGAGGGTAGAGGAAAAGGAAAAACCTGTGCTTCTGAGGGAAAAAAAACTCGAGGGCATGAACTCTGCACAGGTCAGCACTGTGTCTGCGTTTAGTAGAAGACTACTTGACAAGCCATTAGCGTAAACAATGGGTAATATTACGCATCCTAAACAGCTGGAAACTCATAAAAATGAGCTTGAAATGAAAACACATGGTCAAGTGTTACCTCTGACATGTAATGTGACATGATGTGATGTGTGTGTGTGTGTATGTGTGTGTGTGTGTGTGTGTGTACACACAGGCCAGAGGTTCATGTTAGGTGTCTTCCTTAATAGCTCTCTCCCTTACTTTTTAAGAAAGGATCTCTGAACATAGAGGTTGCTGATCTTTCTAGACGAGGTGGCTGGTAAATTCCAGAGATCCATCCATCTCCAGCCTTGTGAGATTTGGTGTTAGGGTTAGCACTCAGATGCTACGTTGGCATAGTGAACATTCTACTCACCGAGTTTTCTTGCCAACCCATCTCTGAGACTTTTCAATGATTATAGAAACTCACAAAATGTAATAGTTTACTGAATACCTATTATTACAGGAACATAAGACGGTGTAAGAAGACTGACAAGTATTCACTGAAGTGCAAGAGTACAACCTCAGCCTACGAGTTGAAAGAACTTAATCTAAAGTCAAGCAAACATCCACTGTGATCTGCAAGCCGGTCTGTTCTAGCCAAGAAGTTTGACTACATAACCAGCCTGCTGCTCTAAGTACTACCCGGGTGATTAGCAAATAGACTCCGGCTATTAGGCTTCAAAGCCCAGGTGAGTCACTTCCTCATCATGGGAACCTACTTTACCTGCTTACCATGCGTGCCTCAGTTTCTTTATCTTGAAAAATACCATGTGGACGTTTTAAAGTGTTACATTGAAGGAAAGATATTAGCTTAGTACCCAGTAACTGCTAACTGAAGCTCTCTGTAATAACAACTTTCAATGCCAATCACTTGTCCATGTTATTAGCCCATCTACAGAGAACTACTTAATGTCTAGATTGTGGAGCTTCCTCTGAACTGCCGTAGAAAAAGAATGTTCTCTTGTTTGAGTTCCTGAACAGAGAGTTCCCTGTGATCCATTTCCCCTGTACACTGTATAGTAGCCATCGGTATACAAACCTGCTTTTCCTGACAAATCCTGAGCTCCCTGAAGCACAAATGTCAGCAGTGAGCTTAGCCTTCCACACGGGAGACAGCCAGATTTGTTTGGAGGCGGACAGAGACTACAGCCTAGCAAGGGAATCTTTCTGCTTTCCTGCCTTGATTTTTTTTCCAAGCGAATGTACTGTTTGCTACATTAGGTAGGACAGACTATACTTGTGAAGCAAACAGATTCCCTATGTAAGAGACATGTCTCATTTAGTTAATATCCAAGGCAGATGTTCCACAGACAGACAGAGGGTCTATCTACTGCAGGCAGTCTCTTAGGAAAGCAAAAACACAATGGAACTTTCAAAGTCAACCCATGGCTTCCAAAGTCATGCTAGAGGTGGCCATCCCAGTGAGCAAGGAGGAAGAGTAGGAAGAGGAAGAGGAGGAGGAGGAGGAAGAAGAGGAGGAGCAGGAGAAGGAAGAGGGGAAGGAGGAGGAGGAGCAGAAGGAAGAGGGGAAGGAGGAGGAGGAAGAGGAGGAGGAAGAGGAGAGAAAGATAGAAAAGTAATGTACTATGGCATTTTCCTGGAATAGGAAGGAGGTGGTATACATTTTCCCAGTCACACCCCAGAAGATGGACCTCAGGTAACACACTGAACTGCAAAGAAGGCTAGAAGTTAAAACAAAGGGAAACAGACTTTGGAATACAGCTAGAAGTCTTTCCTGGCAGTTGAAAATAATCCTGTTTGATTTATTCAAAGGAGTATCCACCTAAAATATGTAGAAGCTCTTAAAAAAAATAAAACATTCTTTCAACAATAGTTTAATTAGTGGAGAGTTCATATCCAAGATAAAGCTTCTCCCTGAAGCAAAATAAAAGGTTTTTCACGTGTTTGTTTAGTTTTTGGTTAGTTGATTTTGTTTTTCTTTTAAGGCTAGTTCTTGCTACATAGCCCTGGCTGCCTGAGAACACACTATATACCTTAAGGGAGCCTCAAACTTGTGGTGATCTTCCTGCCTCTGATACAAGACTTTCAGGATTTTAGACATGTACCTCCATGCCCTGCTAAACTAAAAGTTTTTAAGACCAATTATTCAATAGCAAAGTGTTTCTTTCTCTTCTTAATAAAAATAACGTTTGCCTTTTTATGTATATAAGTAACAGAGATTTATAAAGACAAATGCATTTGATTAGCATTGATCTCTTCACTGCCAACCCATCCTTTGAGGCTTAGCAACTTCAGCCCATGCTTACTTCTCTGTATCCTGTAGCTACTCCAAGTCCCCAAAAAGGAATTGCTCTGAAATGTTCTCAATTTTTTTAACAGATGAGGCTTATTTATTTAATCATATTTCTAACTCTTTTGAGATATCTATCATCTTAGGTTTCTTTTGGAAACGAATACAGCTTTATCCTACATAAAGTGTCTTCAATGCAGTCATAGGTTGTTTTTTCTCCTTCGTTTTCCTTTCCAAGACAAATTCCCTGGTAGATATTCAAAAATCCAATCAAATCACAGGTTTAAGAAAAATGTAAAGACCAAAAGAGCCTACAGTAAATTGCTTGCAAAATGGTTCCAGGTCTTTCCCAGTCTGCACATCTTGTTATTAGACTTCGGAGTCGCTTTCTGCATCTTTTGAATCTGATCTAGCCTTGAGATTTGTTTCAGCCACCAGGACATGGTAGTACTTGACAAACTTTGAGAGGCCTCATATATATCCGCTTACTCTTTGAAACGTGGGCAAAGGCTCATGTGAATGACCCCAAGTGACCCTACGGAACAGAAAGAAATGCATAAAGTTATCTTGCCCCATCAGTAGCAAAGCCACCTGCTAGCCAAGAGTGTGAAAGGCCTTGCACAGCAGCAAGCCCTAGACACTCCATTAGCTGACTGCAGAAGCCAAAGCAGGTCCAATCACAACCAGGAAGGCCTGACTCACATCAGTGGAAGGACCCAGAGGGCCTATAGACGCCTCCCGGAGAATCGCAAATGTTTATTGTATCTGTGCACCCGTACTTGGTGTGGCCTGTTACACACTAATTGCCTGATATTGAGAACTTTAACTGTTATCCAGCCCATAGTTTGCAGATGAGTAGACAGAAGGCTTGGGTAGTAAAAATAGAGACAGGTACCAATAAAAAATAAATAAATAAATTTGGACTTAGATATTTCTAACCTACCAATTTGATGTATTCTCTACCACACTGTTTTATTTCACCAGCAAGATACTTGAGTCTCTCAAGTCAGCACAAACACAAGGGTCCAGTAAAAGTTAGCTACTGATGAATGCCATGTGTAGGACTGTGAGAGACTTTTCATAAAATGAGACAGCAGCAGTCTACGACGGTACAGTCCTATAAAGAGGAATGTACACAGGGGGCAATGAGGAAAGCTATAAACTATTACATTGTCAGAAAAGAAATAAAAAACACCCTCCACCTTCATCATATTTTTAGCTGAGAAAACTAACTGTTGCCTGGATGTTAACGAGGATGGGGGAGGGGAGCAGAGGAGGGATTCCAACATGATTAATGCTCGTGAGTTTTTAGGGCACCATGAGAATTGCCCTAGAATTTGTCTTTTTAATTTGTATTCTGACTTAAAAGACTAAAGGCTAGAAGGGCAGGAAACATGACTTTTTTAATGATTCCATTCCCACAGCCTAGACTCGGACCTGAATGAGTGAATAGATAGCTGAGTTCTAAGAGGGGCCTGTCTGATCTTTGGGAAAGTTTTAGGAATCGATTTGAAGAAAGCCTGAGTTTTGAGAAGGAACTGTGACTGGTTTTACACAAATGGAGGCAGAAAGGCAGTGTTATTTTTTTTAAAAACCCTACATGGAAAGAGAAAAAAAAAAGGTTAACAGGAAGGGAGAAAACATTATAAAAATCTTCAAAGGAAAAATACAGTAAGAGTGTTGTCTGTGTTTAAATATAGTCACATTAAATTGAGAATGCCTTAGTTATAAGCAAGGATAGAGACCATTTATATCTTTAGTGTGACTATGGTTCAGGGCACAGAGCACTTGACACACAAATTCAAAGACCAGAGTTTAGATTGCCCAACAACCACAAAAAATCCAGGTCTCCATGCAGAGACAGAGGGGGTCCTGGCTGCAGAGACGAAGATCTGGTTTGCAAGGATCAAGGGCTACTGGGACCACAGATTTACAGGAGTAAGCTGGCTGGTCCCAGGGGTCTCCAGGTTCCTCAAGAGACCCTGATTAAAGATGCTGAGAAGGACTGAGGTCAGCTTCAGCCTCCACATGCATAAGCACCTACATACATGCCATACATGTGTAAACATGCATACGTACACACACAAACACACACAAACACCCATACACACGTAAATACAAATAAGCATGCAATAAATAGTTTTAAAAACAATTAAAAATAGCTACATTAAGCCCCCAGGCCCCGACATCCAGGACGCCCCAAACCTGCCAATGTGTGTAGCTATACCTTATTACCTCATCATGTGAAATAGCCAATCATATGTGAACATGTCTATGTGCCTCATTTGAATCCACCAATCCCCGTAACTATGCATCTGCTTCTGTATGCCCACTTCTGCTCCCCCAATCCCTATAAAAGCCCCATGCTGGAGCTGCTGGGTGCGCAAGTCCTCCGAAGAGACTGTGTGCCCGCAGGTACCTGTGTTTTCCAATAAACACTCTTGCTGATTGCAAAAAAAAAAAAAATAGCTACATTAAGATGCTAAATGACACACAATACGAAAGGATAGAAAATGCATATTTAGAAAAAAAACCTCCAAATGTGGGAAGGAATTAATTTACAACTAGAATTTTTTTCTCTTTTTAAAATTTATGCTGTTATTTCTACAATAAACATCTCTTATAATAAAACTCTGAATAAATTAAGAAACCGTGCCTCAACATACTAAAAGCCATCTGTGTGACGAGCTAAACTATATAAAGTGGAAAAGCTGAAATCTCTCCATGTAGAATCTGTTAACAGAACAAGGTCATATAGACTTCACCACATTCTAGTTATCGGTCTCTTTTGTTCTGTTCTCGGTGCCACCTCTGTCTAACACTCAGTGAGGTGCTACTTAATGTCGAGTCATGGGTCATCTGACTCGGGGTTGCCTTTGGGGTCTCTAACTTGATTTAACTATACAGCACTCTAGCCCAGTGTAGGAATCTCCATTTGTTTCCAGCTGCTAGTATCAGTATCTGTTGTAGCTAGGTAACCTATTCCTAACCCTTCCATAGAGATGGGGATGATGCAGGAGGTCAGCACAAGCTAATTCCTGATGCCATCTCTGTCACATGAGGCCGCACACAAGTCCTCTCATCACCACGTGAACGAGGAGATCAAATTAGAACACCTCACACTACTCTGATTGTGGGGAAAGAAGAAAACCTCCCCTAACAGTTCACAAAGGGATAGGTCAAGTTACTCTTTCTGTTAATACTTGAGCTGTGTAGGAAGCTGCATTCAGAATTATGACTTGGGATTAAAGAAAATATTACAGCTTTGCTATAATTATAGCATCTTTTAAGTATAACATGTCACCCCATTACAAATTTGTGGGTTGGACTGAAAACCTAACTTTCATTAGTAATGTAAGTTTTCCTTGTGTGGCAAGGTAAAGGATTAGGCCACACGACTCTTAATAAATTCCTTCAAGTTAGGAAGAAACCGATTCCTAAATCATGACCTCTGATAATAAAACCATTATAAATCCTACCTACTTTTACAATAATTAGCTAACTCAATTAACTGGTCCCGGGAATATTTGAAACCTTTGACCCTAAAGCTTAATTAAAGCAGTTTTTAAAAATAATGATAAATACAGTGTAGACTGCTGTAACGCAAGTGGGGAAGCCCATGTCTCTGGTCTGTGTGTACGTAAGGTTACTCAGAAAAGGGCACATAAACTTGGAATGAGAAGACCAGGAGCATGTCGCTTTCTCGAATGCTAAGGCGCTGCTCCAACAGCCTCAATTAAAAGAACAGCGTCTTCAAAGTCTTCCCTGTCATCTCTGGCTTGCATTTGTTTTCCTGGAGCCATGCAGAAGTGGTGACAACTGTCTGTCCTTTGCCCGTTGCTTCTTGTTTAATCACAGTTGACAAGACAGCCTCTTAGGCAGGGTGAGCAGCCCTGTAGCAGGCTAGAGACAGGGAAAGAGCCATTGCACCAACAGCGTCCTAAGAGTTAGCAATTAAAGTCTGAATGCTTCTCTGAAGGTTCCTTCCTTCGGTGATCAAATGCTACCACTGTCCTCAGATTCAAGCCCGCCTGCTCTGACACAACAGGGCACTGAAACTATCAACAGCCTCTCTCTTCAGGAAAGACTGCTGGGCACTTCAGGATGAACCAGCCCCAGAGAACACTTCTCGCCTCAGGAGAAATAACCTGGGTTTCTACAGCAATCAGATAAAAGGAAAACACCCACCTAACCAGCGGCGACAGGGAGGGAATGAATTTAACAGCAGTAACCACGGAGGCCAGACACAATTTACAAGATCGTCCACATGGAAAAGCCTAGCGCTGGGATAGATTTGTGTTTCTGCAATCATTTAAGAGGACACGTTCTTGAAATGGGGCACACCACACTCCGCCTTTGTTTACCACAGTGAGACGCCGCCTCCTACTCCCTCACGAGGACGGGTTGCTCAGCAATATGGGATCCCTCGTGCGCAAGGAAGCAGAATTCACATCAGAGAAACAGTTCTCGTGGCATCAGTCTGTTTCTTCCCACTTAGAATCTTTTATTTTTTTTTCCCGGAAAAATAAACAGGAAGATGGAGGGACAAGGTCTTAAGTTTCTGTGAAGAGCATCTTCCCGAGCTTAATATTCCATCTCATGGACAGAGCTCGAAACGCATTTATGGAATCTTTTAACCAGTATGCTTGCTTTTCTGTCTTCCAAACTGGTTAAATTCAACACCTCCTTCCCCACCCCACCCCGTTCCACCCCACCCCCCCCAAAAAAAGAAGAAAAGAAAAGACATTCAAATTATAAAACGTGACATATATCAAATACAAAGTGCATTCTCTTGTCAATCAGTTAGTACGTTGTGTGTCTTTTGGGTGAAGCTCTAGCTGGTTACAAAGGCTCCAAGAATGTGTGGAATTAGGAATTGAAAAGTGGACCTTTGCATTCATCTTATCAAACTCATTCTTAAAGAAGTGCTCCTTGAGGGCAGTTCTGTCACAGAGCTCGGTCACCACCGAGACACTTAGACACTGCAGAGAGGACTTCCTTCATTTTACCAAGAAGGGCTGAAGATCCAAGATGTAATGTTTAAGCTCCAGGCCTGATGGTGAAGGCAGCCACTGGGGCAGAGTGCTGCAATCTGGAGCCCATACTGGAGTCTCTCTCTAGACTCAGACGCACTCTCCTCTCTATTGCCTCATCTTCAAGGTCACGTGTGTTATTTCCCTTAACTGCAACACACACACACACACACACACACACACACACACACACACACACACACACACACACACACCCCTCTTTCCTTTGGTCTTTAGGAGTCAGAGAAAGGTCTGAATGTCATCAGCAGACCTACTGTGTAACAGTCATCAGCAAAGCAGCATAGAACCTCCCCTTGTTCAGAGCCCTTTAAGAAGGGACATCCCACACACACCCCCACACACCTACACACACCCCATCCAACTCTGCCTCAGGGGCCTAAGCTGTCCCAAGAGCCCCTACCATGCTGTCATTCTGTGCTATTCATAGCTCTTCTAATAAATCCGTTGTGCAAAAGGGTAATTTCTCCCTCAAGTGTCACCCTCAAGTCCCAAACCTCAGGGTCTTTAAGGCAGGTAATACAGACATACCAAACATACCCCTAATACTGCATCAGAATTTTAGCCAAACGAAAAGCAGCAGTTGGAGCTGAAGTTGTAGCCTTGTAACCATCCTGACAGAAGACAAAATATTCTAAGTCGAACCCAAGTTGTGAGAATTACCCAGGCCCCGGGCCTGATGCTTCAAACTCCAGTAACAACTCAATGAGAGAGTTCTTTCTTAGCCTGCATCGGGCTCCGAGTTTTACCCCTGGCGCTGTGGAAAAGAATTTAATTTGCTCTAAAATGAGATAACATGCTAAACTGTTTACCAAGTAATAATAGCCGGTTTTAAAAATTTATTCTGATATCTAAATTATCCCGTTTTTATCACCAAGACAATCTCCCAAGGTGGCTCACCACATCATTGGTGAGAAGATCAAAATCAAGGCACGGAGACGCTCTCAAGAGTCTAGGTCACGCGATTGATAGGTGGCAGTCAGTGTTCACATCAAGCAGCCTACGTCAAGCGACCACATTCTGTGTGTGTAGGGGAAACCAGTAAAGGTGAAAAACGGGTGTCAGTGCACCTTAGCAACATGGATGACGACTAAGAAGCCTGGAGGGAGGGAGGGACGCTCCTCAACAAGGAAAGGTACAACCCCGCTTCTTCCCCTTTCTCACAAGAGGGCCTTTTAAGACTTTTAAGTGACCCATACTTAAAGATCTCCATGACAAAAGAAGCAGTCCAATGTCCCCAAAGCAGGAGGCTAGGGAAGTGTGTTGCGAAACACTGACACCCAGATATGGCTTATCATTGTACCATATGCACATAGCAGCTCTGTGTCCCCGCCCAACACTGGGTGCTCCAACCTTCCATCCTGGATAGAGGAGGTGCCCACAAGGCATCTCCCTTCCCGAGTAGCGAGTAGCTAATGACTGCTGCCGGTTACTACAGGAAGGGTCATCATTTTCTCTAAGGTCTGTAGGTGGGAAGAAGGAGAAACGCAGAGGGAACGGGTTACGGCAGAGGCTAAGGAGGCAAATGAAAGTGTATAAAAGTGTCAAAACGTCTCAGAAAGAAAAAGAAATATTCAAATCAAAAGAAGCACACTCAACAGTTTACATTACAATATACGTAGTGTGGCAATAGATAACATGAACGGTAACAGGATCCATCACTTTTTCTATCTCTGACCAAGTACCTAGCAAGATGTAGTGACCCCGAACACATAGAGGAAGCAGCCAGTGCCTGTGGAAACAGCTGTGTGGAACAGCAAACCCATCTGATGAGCAGGAGCGAGAGGCACATCAGAGAACTTCAGTCAGCGCAGAATACAAAATGGATGTCCCAAGGCTTCCAAGTGCTAGGGAAAAGCCGGATAGTCTGACTTTCCCACAGTGTCTCCATATCTGACATGCAGGCCACAGACGATTGTTTTAAATACTCTAGAGGCCAAATGTCTGCAGACGGTTGGTGACACCTGTGGCCCGTAGTCCTCTGGCCATGCCCCCAGGGACTGCTGTAGGCTGAGAAGCATGTAAAACACAGCTTTCTTTTCTATTCGGCACAGAGGAGGGTATTACGTAGATTTTCTTTGACTGTACTTGCCTTCTTTCCCATTAACAAGTTAGGGGTAAAATAAGAACTATGAAAGCACAGTTAGTAAGTGGTAATGTCACGCTGACTAATACCAACAGGTTCCTATCCTGAGCTAGGAGACAGACAGGATAAAGTGATGATTATTCACAATAGAGACACTCTTTCTCTCCCAGGAGAGAAAAACATCCTTGATAATTATGAATCTGAGCAATGACACCCTATGAATAATTATGAAACTAGTTCCCGCTTATTTTGAAAGGTACATTAACAGCTTTCAGACTGTTAATGACTGCTACAGACTTACCAGCTCTGACCCACAGGATCCCAGAGTCACAAAGTAAAGTTCCAGCTCAAACAAGAATTTCTCTTTTTCCCACCATTTCCTATGACTATGCAGAAGTGTTCCAGTGGAGAGTCTAGGTGACCAGGAGCCCTAACTTATATTATTCTTGAGTCCCTCTCTTTATCTCCTTTAACCCTGCCCACCATCGGTACATAAACCATTCTCCCCTCAAACATAGTGCAGGACCAAGGGGTTTGTTTTTGAACTTGACAGCTCTCACAAAAGGACCCGATAAGCCATTTCATACTTTCTGCAGGAAGCGTAAGGAAGGAACAAACTGTGACTGCCCACATCCCAGTCTCCTTTGTCCCCACACACTAGCATTGTGTATGGTGCCACATACATGACTGCTCTGCTGACCTGGAACTGAGCAGGGCTCTCCTCAATGTCAGGGCTTCAGCTGCTGTCTCATTGATGGCTACAGTTAAACTCTCCCAGTTAATATCAAATGGCTCTAACCTGTCTTAGGGACAACTCTTCATCACCATGACCACATTGATGATCTCGATTTTAATTCTTGTATAGCGGAACCGCCATTGTCTAAAGCACTAGTGACATCATTAAATAGACAAGAGATTCCAACAGGCGCCTACTCTGGGAAAGGAGACCACACACGTGTCAATAAGGCGAGCCAAATGTACTTTTGTACTAAGAAATGACATAGGAAGACTTCAAGTGCCATTTGCCTTGGGTTTATTACACAAACCTAAACTTACAATGGGCTATAATTTCAAGGTGAAAGGAGCTGTTTGCGCCTGTTGATTGTGATGTAGTCATAGGAATTCAACTTAGAAACTGCTTCTTCAGCACGGAGCTGATCACCACTCCTTCCAGTCAGCACGCTCTAAATGAAAACTCGTATGGAGGAAACTGGAGCAGAAAGAGAGGCTGCAAAGGCCAGGCAATGAGAAGCTGCTGGCACTCAAAGGTCAGGCATGGGAGCGTGTGGCCCTCTTGGGCAGCAGCAACAGAGGGGAAATTCACTTGGAAAGAGACAGACATTGCCTTCTTGACCCTGGCAGTCACTCTCCCACTAGAACTTTCCACATGGAAAGAATCCATGAGGCCACGGCAGAGTCGCCACGGTGGCATTAAGATGAGCAGACGGAGATTAAGCTGTACCGTTTCCAGGTCCCTAAAGTGATTCTTGGACATTTTTCACTAATGGTGTAACATTTAGAATCAGTCAATTCAATTCAATCATCTGAAAGGTCTCCATTTTGTAGGCTGCCAAAGATACCTGGGGACAGTGTCTCATTTCTGTAATAAAGAAAAAAACAAAACAAAACAAAACAACAAATGCCTCTTTGGGGATCCTAATACACAATTCAGACTCAAGCTCTCAAGACCTTAGAAAAGAAAAAAGGCTGTCATTGTCTGGGTGGGCACATCATGTGTGCTGCTCAGGGGGACTTGTGCTCACTGTTAGACACAGAGCAAAGCGAAGAGGTGCCAAGTTCTACTCTCTGGTTGCTCATAACAGTGCAGCCAAAGATCTGAAGAAAACACGTTAAAAGTTCTAAGGCACACTACAGATCCTGTCAAAGAGCCAGGGAATGCTCTGAAAGACAAGGACTTTGTGATGCTCTTTTCTGTGAGGGCACAGAACCTTTGCAAATAAATGCTTTGCAAACCTCACAAAATTGGAGCTACAAAAGCCTTTGATAAACTTTCAGAGTTTCTCAATCCCATCCTGGATGGCCACCCTTTGAATGCTGAGTGGCCAACTTCTTAGAAACGAGCTTTGACTGAGGTTCCAAGAGCTCAGAAACAGCCCGGGGCATAGGAACTCCTGGACTGTATTTCATAACTGGTCAGTCAGCAGCAGGCTTAACGAGCACAAAGGGAGAGAGGGCCACATGAAAGAATCGTGTTCTTTGCTGGGTTTTGTGTCATTTTTCTTTAATGGTAGCTGCTTGGCAACTCTCCTAGAGCACAGCTTTGGAAAAGAAATTCATCTCCCTAATGGAAAATGACCTAACAGAGATCCCACTGAAGGCCACCAACTCGGCCACCCTACAGAAGAAACAGCCCAGCTGACTTCCAGTATGGGGCTTGAGCTAGGCGTGTTGGCTCAGATGTAGAAGATACTACGATATTAGCAGAATAATATTTCTTCCTGGCCACACGGAAGCACTGGATGGAAAATGCATAATTAAGCTTTCTTCTTCACTGCCTGCTCTTCACAGGAGGTTATAAATAAGCCCCCGAAAGCCGCGTGTTGCTGTTCTAGGGGAAGCGAGTGATTGTCTCATCAGTTAGCTTGAAGAGAAGGTCATACCAGAAATAAGCGTTTTGAGAAACAACGTGGCTTTCCGGCTATGATCTCACCCTGCCTTTCCCTCTTCGTTACAAATTGTACTGTTTACTTTATTCTGTGCAAATGTACTTGGAGTAAAATTAGGTCAATTTAATTTTCTCCTCCAGTTTGTCTCCAAAATGATAAGTGTTTTTCTTTTGTCGAGACGAGGCCTGTGGATGTATTCCTGGCTGTCCTAGCATGCTATGTTAAGTAGACTGACCTCAAACTCACAGAGATCCACCTGCCTCTGCCTTCCAAGTGCTGAGGCTGAAGGTGTGTACCACAACGACCAGCAATGGTGTTTTCTTATACCAAACACATGCCAAACATGTTTTCATTTAAATTATATTAATCCATGTTAAATGTAAGCAGTCCACACGGAGGTTCTTAACCAAGGGCACCCTACCTTGTAGGGACTCTGCTTTTAGCCATTGAGAACCCATCAGGAACCAGGTTCTATTGCAAGTGCTAGGGATAGAAAGATGACCCCATGATGGTATCAAAGACCTTATAGCTCAAAGCAACAGCATCGGTGTAGAGAAGTGATGTACTAAACAGAACTAAGACCTTATCATTACAGGTGACTGTCAAAGTCACATTCTACCTCATGCCCTCTCTTCTCATGGACCAGGAAAATGGCAGAGGAAGCATATCAGACTACGGAGGGGAAATGAGCTGGAGTCAATCCAATGGCTGCTGCTAAAAGTTCAAGGTCATTTAATCTCCTGAACAGAATACACACTCTCAGGACCCCTGACTGAGCATACCAGTTCCCAGATCACTTGGTTTTGTTTGCTTTTAATTACCCACCTGCTAAGATTGCCCGTTTGCTTGTTTTTGTTTCTCTTTATGGGGATTAGAAATGGATTTTCCTAGATTTGTATGTGTTTTAAAATAATAACAAGAATTATTTCAAGTAGTTATGAGAATAGAGTTACATAAATGCAATTAAAATGAGCGAAAAACTTTAATATCTTCTTATCTTCCCAATGTCAGGTGAATTTCTTTGGCACTTAAAAGGTACAAAGCAAGCATAATGTTGAAGAAAGGGCATCAAAATAGGCAGATGTTGGTACTATCACCAGCTGGGTGGCACGTATAGGATAGCTCCATATAATTTCACTCTTTCCTTTTAAGATCTTTTTATACAATCTTATGCTAAAAAATAATGTGTGTTTAGATCAAGACCAAATCTATCTAAAGCAAGTTGCTTGATTTACTCCATAGTTTTCACTTCTTTACATTGAGACAATACAATCACTTCTTTTTCCTCCCCAAGATTCTCTTTTTTATTTTTATGTGTATGAGTGTTTTACCTATATAAATGTTTGTGTACCAGGTACATACAGTGCTCTGACCAGAAGGCGGCTCTGGATCCCCTAAAACTTGAGTTACAGACAGTTGTGAGCTCACGTACTGGGAATCATAGGCAGCTACTTTGAAAGAACAGCCAGTGCTTTTAATCTCTGAGCCATAACGCCAGTCCTTACAATCACTACTAAAAAAATACACCATTTACTTTGAGAGAATGAGAAGACAAAGAAGACTCTTGGTCTATGAATTTCCATGAAACACAACTGAAGACAAGAAGTCTAGAGTGGGTGGTGCCATTGGGAGCAGGAAGGGCATACCATGTATTAGCCATCTATGCAATCTCCTAGACTTATGAAACAAAGTAAGAAGAAACACATAAATTACAAGTAGCTGTAAAGAAGGAAAATTACAGTGAATAACATCAACTACCCAAATTTTATAGAATATAAAACATTTTTGACATCACAAAATAATCTGAAGAACTGTCAGCATTTCTAAAGTAAAGTATTTGATGAAGTTGGGCAAGAAAGGTCTCAAAATAGCACGGGATCCATAAACTTTGGCTAAATGTCACTGGGTAAGTGTTCGAATTGATGTCACAGTGCAAGCTGTATTAAGTGGCCTCTACTCAAGATAACAGAAGGCAAAAGATAGCAGGGAAAACTCAGGGTGGGAGAATCTGGACAATTGTTCTGATTTTCCTACTGTCTGTCGCTTTGGAACTTAATCACACCTACTCATAGCAGATGAGAGGAAGACAACTTTATGAAGTATGCAGGCAGTTTTTAACACTCTGCAAGTGCTGTGTGTGTGTGTGTGTGTGTGTGTGTGTGTGT